>NC_031782.1:2252749-2337832 GCF_001522545.3 Parus major
ATGGGCGGGCGCGGAGGGCGGGTCGGCGGCGGCCGGGGTAGGCTGCGCTGGGCGGCGGGGCGGCCATGTTGGCCGGAGGTGTGTTAGTGGGTCAGGGCCGGGCCGGGGGACACAGGGGGGACACACGGGGGACACGGGCACCGCGCGGGGCCGTGGCTGCGGGGGCCACCCGCGGTGCCCGTCCCTCCGCAGCGCTTTGCCTCAGGGGGGCTGTCCCACCTAGGCGTCGGGACCGGCCCGGGGCGGTGCCCGTGCTCGGGGGTCCCGTTCCCCGCGCTGAGGGGAGGACGGGGCGCGTTCCCGTCTCCTGCTCCTTGCCCGTCCCCGCAGATTTGGGTTATAAAACAGCCGGGAGACAGCCGCCCGCGGGTCCCAGCCTGTCCCCACACGGGTGTCGAACACCTCTCCTTGTCTGGTCTAAGCTCACGCTGGTTCCTGGCGGGGAACACCTCGATAAAAGCCCCTCGTGTCACCGAGGACTCAAATCCAATCTTCGTTATTTACCTTCTGTCCCCAGGCTCCCCACCCTGAGCATTTTTCCCCAGCCACGGCATCGCTGCCGTGCCCTCCCTTCGTCCCCGGCAGCCCCGCAGCCCACGGCATTGCTCAGGGCTGGAAGGGATGAGGTATCCAGGAGAATTCCGCTGTCACACTCGCTATAACACACCCGCTGGTTATTCAGCCTTCCCCATGCAACAGGCTGAACGGCTTGGAGCACTCGGCTGCCAGCTGAAATGTGCGATTCTCACTTAAAGCGATCGTGATCTTTCCGTGGCTGCCACTCGAGGGGTAACTTGTTGAAATCGTGCTCCACGTAACAGGCAGAACAGAATCGGATTCTCGTATTGTCTTTTAAGCGCTTCTAAGTGTTTTAAAGATCGTGGTTAAAAGGTCTCTAAGGTCGCCTCCGAGCATCCTTGTGGGGAAGGTTAATTATGATTATTATTAAATGTGTTTTCATAGTAAAAATTACTGAGGGTCAGACCCAGGTGTTTTAGAAATGTGGTCGGTTTTTATTGTTGGCTGCTTAAATGAGAAGTGAGAATTTCTATGGAAAATAAATCATAGAATCCCAGAATGGTTTATGTTGGAAGGGACTTTAAAGATTGTTTCATTTCAACCCTCTGCCTTGGGCAGGAACATCCTCCACTATCCCAGGTTGCTCCAAGCTCCTTCCAACCTGGCTTTTGATACTTCCAGGGATCCAGGGGCAGCCAGAGCTTCTCTGGCTGTGAATAGTTCTGCAAGAAACCTTTCCTGCTAAAAGAATCTCGGAGAGATTCTTTTTTAAATGTTTTAGCTCAGAGACCTCAAACATGTCCATAGCCAGTAGCTCACAAAGAGGGAATTATTCAGTGTTTGATGGGAGTATTCCCTGATAAGAGCAATCTGCAGCAGAGGCATCAGGCTCCCAGCATCCTCCCCAGGTGGTTTGTAAATAATGAGAGAGGCAAACAGCTTTGTGAAGGACTGAGATTGAAGTCAGCATTAGCAGGAATTATTTGGGAACAAGCAGAAGCTTTTGTTCCACTAATAGACTGATAGTGTGGGATCAATAAGGGAACCCACAGGTTTAGATTCCTATGGCCTGCATGTCCATGCTCTGTGATTTGGGAAGTTTAATTTAATTTCTTAACATCAAATCTTGAGGAGATTTGGCGCTGTGTAAGAAGTGCTTGAGAGTCGGCATTGGCATGAAAGTTAAACCAGAAGTTTTGTGAAAATTCTAAATTTAAGCTTTAGATCTTGCCATAATAAATTCCCTGGTTTTTTTTTTTTAAAATCCTTCTGGTTTTAAATTCTTAAGCCATGGGATTTTTTTTACTTTTTGGACAATTTTGACTGATGCATTTTTTAGATTTGCTGCTGGCTTTGAAGTATTTGGTACAGATGCCCCATTTCTAACAAGAGTATAACAATCATAATTTCACACTATGAAGAGTAGACCAGACTGTACCGTTCCCTTCATCATAAGACTTGTGTTGCTTTTTTGTTTTTTCCTGGAAATGACAGAATTAATAATTTTTCTCTTAGTCTGAAAGACTGTCAGAAAAAAATGTAGGAACAGCCATCCTGTCAGGATGTAGAATATTGCTGGAGATTGGAAACTGAATTGTTTAGTTTTGGTTTTGTTTTTTTGCCGTTGCTTTCACCCCACTCTGCTTCAGGGGAAATCTAGAGCTTAAAAAAAATTAGATGTTAGTTTTACTACTAATACTCATGTGTGCAAACCACTCTCCTAACTCTGCAGTGTTATTTTAATAAGGGTTTATGCTATGACTATTTAAAATTTAACCATTTTTTAAATTAATTTAAATCAGTTAATATAGTTCTAATAAGTTTAACATGCTGCACATCCCACTCTTAGCACTAAAATAAGAATAAAATCTCAGTCTTTGTTGCAGAACATACAGAAAAGTGTTTCTAGTAGGAATATATTAATCTGGGCATAGTTGTTACAAAATATGTCCATGCAGAATGTTTGTTAGTTTAAAAAGTAATCATTTTGTTTTGCTTCTGCCTCCTGTGTGATGGTCAATATCAGTGCAGGCTGGGATACAAACACAGGCTGGGCAGGCACAGGTGGAGCAGCCCTGGGAGGATCTGGGGGTGCTGCTGGGGGAGAGCTGGACCTGCCTTGGCCCCCTGGAGCCCCCCATGCCCTGGGCTGATCCCCCAGCCCGGGCAGCAGGGAAGGGTTGGGATTGTGTCCCTGTGCCCTGCTCAGGTGAGACCTCACCTGCAGAGCTGCCCCAGCCTGGGACCAGCACAGGGAGCACCTGGAGCTGCTGCAGAGAGCCCAGAGGAGGCTCCAGGATGAGCAGAGGGATGGAGCAGCTCTGCTGGGAGGAAAGGCTGGCAGAGCTGGGATTGTTCAGCCTGGAGAGGAAAAGCTTTGAGGTGACACAATTGAGGCCTCACCGTGGCTGAAGAGAACCTACAGGACAGATGGAGAGAGAGAATTTACAAGTGACAGGACAAAGGGGAATGGGTTCACACTGCCAGAGCAGGGTTAGATGGGATCTTGGGAATGAATCCTTCCCTGGGAGGGTGGGCAGGCCCTGGCACAGGTGCCCAGAGCAGCTGTGGCTGCCCCTGGACCCCTGGAAGTACCCAAGGCCAGGCTGGACAGAGCTTGGAGCACCCTGGGACAGTGGAAGGTGTCCCTGCCATAGCAGAGGTGGAGCCAGATGATATTTCATCTCCCTTCCAGCCCAAACCATTCAGAGCCCCTGTGATTCCATCACTTTCTGGGATCTGTTTGCTGACACAGCTGCAGCACCCCCAGGGCTGGAATTGGTGCTGGCACGGGGGGTCCATGAGTTCTCTGTTCTGTGGATTCATGGGCTCTGCTGCCTGAGGTGTGTGTGTGACTGAAGACCAGAGCTTCTCTTTAGAGGTATCACTTCTAGGTCTTGAAGTCTGTCTGCTGTGGGCAAGTAGGATTGGAAAAATAACACTGGAGGGGGAAGGGATGATCAGTGGAGGAAGGGGAACAGAGACAGTGAAGTAACAGTTCTGCTGAAGGGAAGAGGCTTAGAAGAAGTGAAACAGTCTGTGTATCTTTAGTTCTTTTAAGTGGCAATGCTCCATCAGACTCAGGGTCTGGGGGTTTTAAGCAGGTGGTGTTTTCTCTCCAGGACAGAAAAAGCAAAGAGCATAATGCCCTAGATGGTTGTGCTGGCATTTTAATAGAACTCCTTCACCAACAAGGTAGAGGGACTTGGCTGCTTTTGTGAGTCCAGGAATGAGACTGCAGTGGATGGAAATACAGGAAGATTTCTCTTTTAAAAAAGAGAGAGAAACTCTTTTAAAAGAGTGTCTTCACTGCTATGAAATAATAATAATAGTACTAATAAACTTACTGTCTTTGTGGCAGGGGAGAAAAGTAAAAACTTTTTGAAGTCTGGATAATCATTGAAGAATCATGTAGAAAGAAATAAAGGAACATTATTCAGAAAGAAAAGTAAGAAACATACACATTCATTGAGGCTGGAAAATCCTCCAAAGCCATTGAGTCCAATCTGTGAGTGATTCCCACCTTCTGAACCAGAGCCCGGAGTGCCATGTCCAGATGTTCCCTGGACTCCACCCCAGGCAGTCTGCATGTTCTCAGCTTGAAGACTGCCTTGAGCAGAGGGTGTTCTGTACCAGAAAACAAGTTGGCACGAACTGTGGAAGGAAAAAATGTTTTTAGGAGATGTGCAGGAGAACTTCTTGCATCTCTAACTCCAATATTTCATTAAATGTCTAGCAAACAGTGCATGGTACATAATGGTTCTTTCCAAGCACATGGCATAGTTTTTGTGCTTTCTCTGAAATTCAGAGTTGGCCATGAATGTTTCAGTCTGAGCTTTTAGGTTTAGTACTGGCAGCCTCTCATGAGCTATTTTTTTATACCTGCATCAAAATTGTGACTTTGACAAGCTGTACTGTGTGATGCAGTCACCATCATGAAAGTGTAATTGTTCCTGTAATGCACTTACAGCAGGCATTTAGCTGCTGGGATAATAAGCACTGTGCAGCCAACAAAAAAGCACAGCCACGCTCCATGTGCCTTTCCAGTGGTACAAAATACACAGCTGAACTGGGCTAGAAATAGCAACTTTCCTTGTAGCCACGGTACAAATGATTCATGCAGGTGACCGAGAAAGACTTTCAGAGCTGCTAAGCTAAAATCTGAATTTTTGGGTTTTCTCTTCCAGGGGCTTCTTTTGAGGTGATGTGTTGTGGCAGGAGGGTGTTTTAGTGGCCCAAGAGGCAGCACATGCACAGGAGCTGCGTTGTGTGTCCTAAATGCTGCATATTTGGAGTTTAGCTCCTGATGTGGGCTAGGTTAGACCAATAATCCCAGGTAATGCAGCTGCTGCTCCCCTGCGTGAAATCTGGTCTTCCTTGGCATCTTGGAAACACTGTCTCTTCAGAAAGTAAATATTAAATACAGGGGATGATTTTTAGTTAGGATTTGTCATTAGATTAATTAGATGTTAACTCCACAGAACAGGTTCCTTGCTGATGACTGGTGGGATTTTAACTAATGTACATGTGCATGCCTCCATCAGTAGCCCAAATTCTTAAATGTTAGATGGACATAGCTGCTCCTGAGAGCACAGAACCATTGAGTGGTTTGGGCTTGACAGGACCTTAAAGATCATTTCATTTTAATGCCCTGCCATGGGCAGGGATACCTTCCACTATCCAGATTGCTCCAAGCCCCATCCATCCTGGTCTGGAGCACTTCCAGGGATGGGACAGCCACAGCTTCTCTGGTACCCTGTGCCAGGGCCTGCCCACCCTCACAGGGAGGAATTCCTTCCCAATGTCCCATCTAACCCTGCTCTGGGTCAGTGTGAAGCTGTTCCCCTTGTCCTGTCTCTCCATCCCTTGCAGAGTCCCTCTCCATGTGTTGGAGGCTCCTCTCAGGTGTCCCCAGGCCCCAGTGAAGGCAGGAGCAGAGCTGGGTGCTGATGTGACTCCAGACCTGCAGACACAGAGCCAGCTCCGGGCCTGGCTCCTTAATCACCTTAATCTGATTTCCCTGCAGGCTGTTGCCACAGGAGCCTGCCCGCTGCTTTGGGCTCTGTATTCCACCTGTGTCTCTGCACTTGGGAAGGGCTGATGGAAGGCATTAATGGAAATTGTCCTGAAGTAGAAATTCCAGCTATATTTATCTTCAGTAATTCTTAGTGCTGCTGTACTTGAGCTCTGCCACAGCTCTTTTAGTTCGTTCAGAGCTGCATTCATTATAGATAACACAACAGCTGGACTATTCTTTTCTAACTCAGTCTTGGGCTGAAAGTGCCAGTAATGATAAATTCTGTAGAAATGGGACTTTAACTGCAGTCTGCAAATTGCTTTCCTTCACAGCAAGTTCTGATTTTACACCTGTGCTTCCATATGTGTCATTGACTTGTGCCATACATCTTTATTTACACTGGCAGTTAAGTATAAACAGCAGGAGGCTTTTAATGATGACCTTGATCTTTCTGGGAAATTTGGAAAGCAGTTGGAAGTAGGGCTGCTTTGTTGGGAGCATGAAGGATATCTGGATTGTGCAGCTCCCTGAGGCAATGTCTTTCTTTTCACGGCCTCACTGTGTTTTCCCCTTCCACAGAGCTACTAAGAAAAATCCTACAGTGTGGAATAGTTGACTAAATTCTACTGGGATTAAATTAAAATATTAATATAAATATTATAAAATGTCAAGAACTAAACAGAGAATTATTGGAATATTTGGGTTACCTGATACACTGCTTTGACCGGAGAGGACATGCACTGGCATTCTTAAATAGTGCAAGAAGTTTATCACTCCAGTCTTAGAGATGGTAAAAGTGTTTTCAGCCTTTAATATTTGTTTTGAGGATTTGGAAGTGATCCAGAAGCTGGCACTTGGAAGCGTTGGTTGTTACTGAAATCAGTGTCGGTAGAGATGAAGTTTCATCCCCCTTTGCTGGCTGTGTGTGGAACAGCTTGAGGCCCACGTTCTAACAAAAAACACAATAAAGAAGCAGCAAGTGTTTCCTTTCTCTCCCCTTTGTGTCATGGAGAACTCTGGCTGTCTCCTTGTGAATGCAGGAGGTGGTCTGGTGGTGATGTCAAAGCATTAATCTGATGTGCTGGTGAAAAATGCATCAATCTGCAATGGAAAGAAAGTGTTGAGGTGTTCAGGATCATAACCTTGCTTCTGTTTTTGTGTCTGAGAAGATCCTGTGTTTGTTTTAAAGAGCAGGCCCTTTCTCCTAGCCCAGGTGAGGCTGAGAAGTGACTCAGTCATCCCTGCCACGTCCCCACCTGGGAAGGACCAGTCCTGCTGTGGTGTGGCCTTTGCTGAGTGAAGGCAGATGGGGCTTGCTGTGGCACAAACTTTAAATGTTGCTTTTAAATAAGTAAAGGGTTCCCTGGAGGTTTTGGAGCAGAAAGGAGCTTTTCTCACAAGGAGCTGGCTCGTTCACCACAGGGCCCCGTGAGAAACGGCCGCTCTGGCAGGGCTAGCGAGGGTTCAGCTGAGAACTCTGTGTAACTGGACCTGTAACTGTTGTTCTTTATATTCCAGCTGCTCTTTGCAAAGCAGGCTGTTTTGATAAATAAAGACTTCTTTGCATAGTGACTGTTTTTACCACAGTCTGATGGTCCATATGCTAAAGAGGACAAACTAACTGAGATACCATCTGAAAGTGGGAATAATCATGGGGATGCTGTCATGTGCTGCTGGGGGAGGGTTCTGAGCTGTGGGAGAACACTTAGAGTTTACTATTTGTTTTTCAAAAGAGGAGAATAAACACAGCCTGAGCAGATTGCACCAGAGTCTGACTTGGGAGCAGTGCTGAGTGAGGGTTTTCCTTACGCCATTCAGAATTCTGGATTAAACTCAGAAGAGTCATTAGACAAACATCTGAAGTACAGCAGGTCTGTAGAAACTTCTAAACTGTAAAACTACCAGTAGATAAATTGGTCCAATTTCAACATAGGCCTTACTTGAATTAATAGAGAAGATATTTTATTAGACAGCTGTGAATTTGGCAGTTTTTAATTTGTTCTCTTGAGGAAATCTGTCTCTTCCAGTCTGCTGCTGGATGGTTTCTGTGATCCTCTACCACTAGATGTTGCTGTGTGAGTGATTGATGTAATCTTATCTGATGCTGGATGGATTCATCCCTGAAGAAAAGGAGGAGATACCACTGAAACAGCATTTCTGCTTCTTCTGAAATTTATATTTTGAGACTTTTGCCTGAGACATTTTTAGAGTTTATTGGCTCTGTTACATTAGTCATAAAGGTTGTCTCTCTCTTGGATACCCAGCAGTGTGCTGATTATTGTTCCCAGTTTGGCAGGGTTTTCACTTCAGGTGTGTCTGTAGAGCTGCTGGTCTCAGCAGAGAGGACAAAAGGCAGGAAAATGTAACTTGACCAAAAATGGTTTTGCAGCAATTCTGTTCTGTAGCATCTGTGGCTTTTCATTCAATGAAAAATGGCAGGGGAAGAAAATTTCTATACATTCCAGCATGAGAAAAATCAGTTTTCAGGGGAAATTCTTGCCTTTGGCTGTTTTTTAAGCTTTCACCTTGTTGGTGAAGGATTACTCACCTCCTTGGGGGTTTGCTGTGTTTATTCTGCACAGAAGCTGACAAATAGAAAAGCTCCATCAGGGTGAACTGAAGTTATCCTAAGGAAAAATTTCATTGCATGGATAGTATAAACACCCTGAGACTGAAGTAAAGCTGGAAAGGAATCGACAAGTGAATAAAACAAGAAGTTTGGAATTGGATTTGGGGAATCTGGGCTTGGAAATGCCTCAGGTAAGTCTGCTAGGATTTTATTCACTTCTGTAAATAATTTTGCCTCTGCTTAAGAACAAATTTGAGCAGCACTAGGAAGGAAGATGTGTAAGAGATTAAAGGATGTATATTTTGTAGGGTCCCTGTAGTGTCTGTGGTGGAAGCTGTGGTGCTGCTCTTGGTGCTGTGTTTGTTCAAGCTTCAGCCACGTTGTTGCTTGGTGAGGGAGGATGCCTGGAGAGCAGAACAGCCTTTTATTACTGCAGTGATTCACACTCAGCACACTGAATGACTTTCAGCAGCACAGTGTTTCTCCCTTCCCAACCCTCAGGGTGAGAGTGTCTAGAAGAGAAATTGAGGTCTGGAATTAAATGTAGCAGAAGGCCTTGCTGCCCATTCCCTGCATGCCCAGTCATCCTGCATAATGCTTTTTTTGCCAAATTTCACTTAGTTCTTGAGAAAGAGGTAACAATCTTGATTTAGTTGTCATAAATTTTGCTTTCCTTACAATTTCATGTGGAAGTTTTATGAGTTCTAATGGCTCTAAACACAGTCAACACTGCTTTAGTACAAAATAATTTGTATTAGAGGGACTCCCAGATCTTGCCAGGACTGGCCCTCATCCTCTACAAATGCCAGCATATCCGAAAACTTGGCAGACATAAGACTTTGAAACCAACAGGGAAGAATGAGGGAGCAGTGAATGCTCTTGCAGCTCTGTGGTAGATAAAAATTTGTCCTTTGATTGCTCCTGCATGTTGTCAGCTGCTCTTGAAGCATTCTCTGGCTCTGGGGAATGATGTGCTTATCTGTGGTGGTAAAAACCTTCGGAGACTAGGAGGAAATGGTTGTCCTCTTTCTGTTGGTTGAAGATGAAAATGTGCCTTTTTCTATCACGTTTGAAATGTCTGTCCGTTGTGCTGTAGCCCAGTGTGAGTGGAATGGACCCTCCTTTTGGGGATGCCTTTCGGAGCCACCTGTTTTCAGAGCAGACTCTGATGAGCACAGATCTCCTGGCGAGCAGCTCGGATCCAGACTTCATGTATGAACTGGTAGGTCACCTTTGTGTGCCCGGAATTTCATCTCCTTGACTGACACCAGTTCCTGTAGGAATCAAAGGGTGTTGGTTCAAGAATGCTGGAAAATTATTCATTATTGCTGGCTGCTGATTAGGGAAGGGCTGGATTGCTTGTCCAGCAAATGTGGTGCTTCTTCAGCAGGCACTTCTTCAAACTGGCCATTGGGACAGGCTCAGATCCACCTTCCACTGTCCCAGGCTGCTCCAAGCCCTGTCCAGCCTGACCTTGGACATTTCCAGGGATCCAGGGGCAGCCACAGCTTCTCTGGGCACCCTGTGCCAGGGCCTCACCATCCTCACAGGGAAGGATTTCCCCCTGCTATGTTCTGCTTCACCCAAGCTGTGAATGCAGGGGAAGGAAAATAAAGGTTGACTACTTTTGTGAGCATTCCCTTTTTGATTTTCTCTCTGTATCAAAGCGGAAAGGTCACTCGTGGTCATTAACTGGTTGTGGTAGAATGAGGATTTCCAGGAACTGGTAAACTCGAGCATATTCTGTTAAGCACATAGCAAAGATTGACCTAGCTTATAGAGCTGCTGTGATGTCTTTCATATTTCAAATACATGGGTATTGGCATTGGTTTGATTCCCGATGAGCAGATGGATTTGCAATAGCAGGAAAAGGCAGTGTTATAGGAAGAACAGTGTCTTCAGAAAGATCTGTTGCTGAAGCACGGGAGCTGAACTTCATTCTGACCTTCAAAAGAAGCTTTTAGTTGAAAGTTGAGGTCTCTTCCTATGTCACCACTCTCATATTTCACTGGAATTGTGCTCTCCTTACCAGATTAAGTAGAGGACAGAGATGATGGATACTTTTTGGTATTAACTTTTAACTTACCTTATTGTGCACAGGACAGAGAAATGGACTATCAGCAAAGCTCCAGGGACAACTTGCTTTTGATGGAGGACTGCAAAGACCTTGAGAACTTGGAGTCTTTTACGGACATCCTGGACAAAGAAGCTGCTTTCACTTCCAAGTGGGAGCAGTGGGATACCTACTGTGAAGACCTAACTAAGTACACTAAATTAACCAGCTGTGACATCTGGGGAACAAAAGAGGTGGATTACCTGGGCCTTGATGACTTCTCAAGCCCATACCAGGACGAAGAGGTGATCAGCAAAACACCCACACTGGCTCAGCTGAACAGTGAGGACTCCCAGCCTGTCTCAGATTCACTCTATTACCCTGATTTGCTCTTTAGTGTAAAACAAAACCCTTTAAATTCTTTATTACCTGGCAAAAAAATCGCGAGCAGAGCCGCGGCGCCGGTCTGTTCCTCCAAGAACGTGCAGGCCGAGGCCGCGCTGTCGGACTGTGCCCAGAAGGCCAGCAAGCCTGGCAGCCAGCCTGCTTCCAGCACACAGATCATGGCCAAGACCAACGTGTACAGCAGTGAAAAGGTGAACATTCACGTTGAATGTAAAGACTATGTTAAAAAAGCAAAAGTAAAGATCAACCCCTTGCCGCAGAGCAGGCCCGTGCTGAGCCAGGCGCACGCTGACGCAGCCAAGGAAAACACCTGCTACTGTGGGGCTGTAGCAAAGAGACAAGAGAGAAAAGGACTCGAGTCCCCCCATGGTCACAGTACAACTCCTGGTTTGCCTTTTAAAGAGACTCAAGAGCTGCTCCTCAGCCCTCCCCAGGAGAGCCCAGGGCTGGCGGGGGGGGAGAGCAGCCTTTCCGCCAGCACGTCCGTGTCGGACTCCTCACAGAAGAAGGAAGAGCACAATTATTCTCTTTTTGTAACAGACACTTTGGGTGAACAGTCAGCCAAAGCAGACCCCGAGGAAGAGGAGGAGGATGAGGATGATATTGAAGATGAGGACCATGATGAAGGATTTGGCAGTGAGCACGAGCTGTCTGAAAACGATGATGAGGAAGAAGATTACGAGGACGATAAGGACGATGACATCAGCGATACCTTCTCAGAACCAGGTACCAGCATTGTTGGGCTTTGGTAATGTGAAGGTTGATGGATTTGTCCATCAAGCTTTTGAACTCCTGGTAGTTACTGAAGAGCAGCACTGATCTTAAGTTGTGAGCTCTCCTCCCTCATTTTCTGAGTGCTTTGCAAAATGCAAATTAATTCAAAGTATGCAAGGTCTCTGTTGCCCTGTTTCATTAAAAGCTACATAAACTATGATCATGCAACAAAAATTATAATAGAGAATACAGGAAGCCCACCTGAGGTTAGAGCAGCTACCTGCAAGTTTGGCCTTCTTTTTTTTGTAGCTCTCTGGTAGGATATGCAGACCTTTCTAGCACTTCTTATAGCTGTGAATTTATCCAGAATTGGATCTGTCAGGATGTGAGTGAAATGATTTCATAAACTTAAGTCCTACTTTCAGCTACAGTTTTTCCACAGAATCCAAAAAATGACTGAAATTAATAGAATCATTTCTAGGTGGTTTTCAGCAGTAACACTTAGTGGCTGCTGAATTGAGGATACTGAATTCCTCTCTCTCCTGCCTGTAGAAATGGAGTTCTAACAGCAGGAATAAGAACTAACCTTCAGCTACAAGGTAACAAAACAGTGGCATTGTATAAAAATAAAATCTGCACACAAAGCCACAGGATTGTAACCAAGTGTTAATTTCATTTCAGAATGTATTACGATATTCACATCCTATAAATGTCCTGTAGCAGAGTATAAGAATTAAAGTATTCAGACATTTGGCAATATATAACTTTGAGGGGATAAAGCAGCTGAAATTTCTCCTTGTTGAGAACAGCAGCTTCCCTAAAGCTTGTCAGTGTTTGTCATAATGAACTCTCAGATGAAATTATTTTCTAATTAGATTTCCTGTGTTGGCATTAAACTCGTTAAGCATTCTGCCCTTTGTGCTACTTTGACATGCACACAACACATTTTTATTAACATTTTGAAGCCTCTTCCTCCCTTCTGGAGTGAACTCCCTCTGCTTTCTGGGGCCCTGAGCAGCTGTTCCAGCTCTGCAGCCCGTGGGGGTTGTGTTGCACTGGGAGTCTGGGATCCATGAAAAAAGTTGTGTTGAATGCTGTGGGTGGAATTAATTAATTTAATTAACTATTTTACTGACCAAAATCCTCATTCTGCAGCAGTAGCTGAGGATCTGGGCTTATCCAAGCTTGCCAAGCCCTTCCATGAATGAAGCTTAAAACCATGTGGTGATATTAAAAATTTTATCATATATCTTGTCTATTGTAGAAAATAACATCTCTGGGTATTATAATTCTGTCACTCTTGTACTTGGTGTTGCTTTTACCCTCTAAAGGTAAACACTATGGGTAAACTATCTAAAAATAGGCAGAGCACAGGAAAATGAAACCTTCCACAGCTCTGAAAGCAAATTCAGTTGGTATTTTGAGTGAGGATGTAATTTACTGAAAGGCAAAAAATCTACTAGTTATTGCTGGTCCTCTAAAGTTTTTTTTTTTGTACATGATTTGCTTTTGGTTATTCTTCATGTATGCTTTTAGAGTGAATGAAATGCTTTCTTCAAGTGTTATTGAGGAAATATGTAGATATACTGAAGGAGAAATAGCTAAAAATGTGACTGGCTCCCAGGCAAGTTTGGACAGCAGTGTTTTTATTATCACCATGAAACAGATTTAGCAGCTTTGGTCCCCTGCAAAGGTAGCTTATTACGGGAATTACCAGCCCAGGCCTTTTCTAGCATTTAAATGTGGTGGTTTTGCTATTACTGAGTCTATTTTTCCTATCTCATTTAGTAGAAAGACTTTTAAATTACTGTTCCTGCCATCAAGTAGTCAGGAGATTCCAGAAATGGGAAATGCAGCAATTTATTCAATTGTCAGTAGCACTGGTGAAAAAGTGCTCATAGAGATGCAGAGATTGTTTAAGAAGCTGCATTGGATCAGTGTGAGCACCTGGACTATCAGCTGGGGGAAAAACACTGGAAATGATTTCTCAGAAGCCTCTGTGGTGAAGTGGTGAGGAGGAGGAGATCTCTGGGTTTGTTTCAGTGGGGCTATTTTTGGGTCTCACCTGGTGAGAGGCAGAAATCACATGGACACTGTTCTCTGTTCTGCTTCATTTAACCCTGGTGAATTTAAACCTGAAACCACGGGGAGGGATGCGAAGAAAGACTTTTAGGAGGGAATTGTGAAGGACTTCAGAGTTGAATACAAGAACCCTTTCAGATTTCTTAGAAGCCTGCCCTGCTGTGTGATCTTTGCTAAGAGGAGGAATAAATACGATGCAGAGCAGCTAAACAAGTTGCTGTGTTAGGTTAGGACACTGGATTCTTTTATGTAACTTTATAATGGTAGCAGGTCAGTGTTGGGCTTGCAAGGCAGGATGTATTAAGTCAATGTAATTGAAGTTGCTAACTTAATTACAGTTTGAATAAGCAAACAGGAAGTTCTGATTTGAACCTTGTACATTTGTACGCTTCAGCTCTTACAGAGATTTGTTTTCATTGGTTGGATTAATTCTGTGTTATCATGAAGATGGGCTCAATTTATATATTTCTGTATGAGTTACATAGCTTTTTTTCAGGTGGAAAGTCAGTGGGCTTTTTGAGTGCATTTTGATACTTATGTTAAACAGCATTTGAGTAAAATGGAGCTGCAGTTACAAATATTTACGGTATTTGAAGCTGTATTTAATGTAAATTGTCGATAATTTTGGCTATACAACACAAATGTTTTATAAAGCAAAGTTCATTGTTTGGTTTGCCTTTAAAATCCCGCCTTTCCAATAAACCAGAGAATCCAAGTATCTGAGTTGATGAAATGATGAGAAACAGAATTTCAGGATGGATTTCATCCATCTGCATACCTGACTTCTATTTGTGCTTTGGGTTATGACATGAGAGTCAGACCAAAGCAAGAAAGTTTGTTTTTCCTCTTTCAACTGGTTTTTCAAGTGCAAACAGACTAATTGAATGGACTGTTTTAAAAAGAAGAAAGTGTTCTTTGTGCTGGTGGAAGATGAAGCAGAGCTGAAGCATATGGGGTCAAGGCTTGCTAATTCTGCAGTCTATGCATGGGTGGCTTTTCCTTTAGCTCCATAAGAGTATGTGATGTTTAGAGATCACTTTCTAAAGTAAATGTAAACTATTATTTAGCATTTTAGCACAAAAGGCTATGCAGTGGTTTGAGATTTTTTTTTTAATCCTAGTATAGCTTATTTTTATTTTCTGAAGCATATTTGGTGTTTGAGACTCTGTGGTTTGTGTTTACAGTTATGGTAAATATTTCTGTGATGTGGACAGTGGCATTACAATTTCCATGTCCTTAATGTGCCGTTTGTGATACCAAGTACATCATAATTCACCTCTAAAATATTGTACACCTTTTCTGAGGATCATTTTTTCTCCCATTAAAGAGGAGGAAGAGGCTGAACAGTGGCTCCAGATCCCTTCAGCTTAGATGGTCCTTTGGTCACTGTCCTGATAGCAGAGCCCCTTCCTCCAGCCTAGGAGGGAGCAGTGCTTGGATTTATTCCCTGCAGGTCTTTGGACTCAAGGAGCAGCAGGAGTTGGACTCGATCCTGTGGGTCTCTTCCAACTCAAAGTGTTCTATAATTGAATCATTTTTTCTTTATTGTCTTTTGCTAATCCATCTTTATTATCTGCTTCTCTTTCTATGCTTTTTGTCAAATGTGGAGGGTAAGTTAGGATTGTGTTCCTGCCAATTCATGGAGAAAATTGTCTGGATGGGAGAACACAGTCCAACATCTGCTGTGTGTACTTGGCACTGCTGGGATTGTGGGGGACTACAGCTTAGGGGGTCAGAGAACACAAAGTGACTTTAAATGCATAAATAATTTTGGTTTTTTTTAACTAATGAAGCCCCATCAGTGGCTCAGTGTCTATCCCTGGATTTAAGGCAAGTACCTAGGAGCACTTGATGCTGCAAACCAAGTCTGTTAGATAATGCAAAACAGATCTGTGGTTCTGCTCTTAACTTGAATCCTCAGTCCGCTGCTAAAGGGCTACAAACAATTGTCACCAGCATATAAACAACCCCCTGCATCCTTTTAGGGTATGAAAATGATTCTGTGGAGGATTTAAAAGAAATGACTGCGATATCCTCTCGGAAAAGAGGCAAGCGAAGATACTTCTGGGAGTACAGCGAGCAGCTGACGCCGTCCCAGCAGGAGAGGATGCTGAGGCCATCCGAGTGGAACCGGGACACCCTGCCCAGCAACATGTACCAGAAGAATGGGCTCCATCATGGTAAGAAATCCTCATCCTGGCCACAAATAACTGTCTTCTCCTTGTGACACCTTCAGCAGCCAAACTCCCCTCCTTGCAAGTGCTGAGAAGTTGTGTTTGGCCATGAAAATTTGAGTGCTGTAAATCTGTTACTCAGGGCTGTTAGCAGGGCTCTGCAGTGCCCAGGGGAGGCACGGAGAACACACAGTAGGGACTTTCACTGTGGTTTCTTCCAGAGAAGCGGGGATGAATTGAGAATTGTGACTTCCAAGGGCTCTCAGTGGAAACCCCGGGAGTTCAAAGCTTTCTCAGTGCGATACTGTAAATATTGGATGGGTGGTTTGACTGATGTTTGCTGCTCGTGGCTGTTGCTGTCAGTGCTGCCTGTGTTAGCAGGAGGCTGGGAGGGCTCTGGGTGCCAAGTTCAGGGCACTGTGGTATGAACTGAGGACAAGCACTAAGGCACAAGTGTCTCTCTGCTCCTCCCTTCTCATTTTCCCCCTCTGAATGCAGCACAGTGAAGCACTTACTCCTCTGGGAATAAACTATTTCCTTAAGATGCCCTCTCAGAAACTTAAACCAGTTGCTCTAATAGCTGTGATTTATTCCCAGTGAGCAGTTACTGCACCACAAACATGATTAACATCACCCAAAACAAACCACTCTTAGGGGTATTTTTGTTTTCTTGTTACAGGACCTCTTTTAGGCTGTTCCATTTGATTTTGGCTTTGAAGGAGCAAATTAAACTAACTTCCCTGGTTGTAAGGTCAATTTTCCCTTAGAGTTGAAAACTACTGCTTTTAAAAAAGCAATTGGCCTTCTCTTAAATCAAAAGATTTTTTTTGTTGTTGTTCTTACCTGTAGATTTATTCAGGGAAGAAAGCATTTTTTTTCTTTAAATCTCCTTAGTTTTTAAAAGCTTCTTTATCCTGTAGGGAAATACCAGTACCTAAAGTCCCAATCATTGCTCTTTCTCATGATGGACCCCTGAGAAACCTGGTCTAGTGGAAGGTGTCCTTGCCCATGGCAAGGCGGAGAAAAAGATGAATTTAAGAGTCTGTCCAACCCAAACCATTCTATGATTCCATTATTTTATATTTGTTATCCAACACCAAATAACGAAACGTGCTCTGAGGACTCAAACCCACCAGACACTTGGACACTTGACCTTTAAGTCAAGTGCAAAACCAGGCCTTAAAGAGCTTCAAATACACATAATAAAATGGGTTAACTGGTCTTTATGTGGATCATTTCATCTCAGCATCAATGAAGACTGTTTCAGCACCAGGCCTCAGCACTCTTTCTTAGTCCAGAACTTTAGCAATAAGATTATTTCGGGATTTAATCCACTTGAGTGTGCAGGAGGATATTTTGGCTGAATATGAGTTAACAAGTTTACAGCCAGAGCAAAACAACAGGGTTTGAACTTGTGACATACATTTTTCAGCAGAGTTGTGTGTATGCTCTCTGTCACATCCAGTGGCCTGGCCAGCAGTATTTGCTCTTATCTGATCTGGATAGAATATGAATTGTACAAAGCTCTTTGTGTGGAAATGCTCTTTCTATTGTGAGAGGCCACAGGGATCACCTGATTCCGGCCCATTCTCCTGCAATGAACAAAGGAACTTCAACTGCACCCAAAAAATGCCTATTTTAGAGTGTTTTCTCACAGGTTTGTGTACATATTGTGTTGCTTCCCTACCCATTTTTCTGTATATTTAAAACAGGAAAATATGCAGCAAAGAAGTCACGGAGGACTGATGTAGAAGACCTGACTCCCAACCCCAGAAAACTCCTGCAGATTGGTAACGAGCTGAGGAAGCTGAATAAGGTGATCAGTGACCTGACACCCGTCAGTGAACTGCCCTTAACTGCCAGACCCAGGTCGAGGAAAGAAAAGAACAAGTTGGCTTCCAGGTATGCATTGGGCAAAGCTGCAGGGATGAGAAAACTGAATTGCTACAACTGAATGATAAAGATGTAGATAATTTTTGCCTAAAGAAGTTCTGCTTCATGTGGCAGCTCCTGCAATGGGATTTGTAGTTCATCAAATGCAAATTACCAGTTTATCGAAAAAGCAGGGCAGCTGGCACCTTGGGAGCTGTGGTTTGCCTGTTTCCTAGATAAGGTTCCCACTGGAATTGGCTTCCTTAGCTGTGGGGCAAACAGCTGGGACAGTGGCAAATTCTACAAGTGTCAAATGAGAGCAAATGCAGGTAGCAGAGTGTTTTCAGTGAAGGTGAGGATGGAGGAGTTTGTGCATCACAGCTCTGGGAGGATTGGTTGATGAGTTCATGTGGCTCTTACTACTCTGGCATTTCTGGTAGTGTTCTAATTCTTCCCCTCTTCTTGCCATAGGGCTTGTAGACTAAAAAAGAAAGCCCAGTATGAAGCCAATAAAGTAAAACTCTGGGGTCTCAACACGGAATATGGTAAATACAACTCTTCACATCTTAATTTTTCTTTTGTTTGGGCAAGTCTTTGTTTTGCACCATGATGTAACCTGGCTTTAGAGAAAAGAGTTGGTACAAACCCAGCAATTCTGTTGGTACAAAACCAGCCCATTGAATAAAGTTAATGTAAATTGGGTTATCTTCTTTGCAGATGTAAGTTATGTAAATGTATGTGTGTGCTGTAAATATTAATCAAAATATTGGTAATATTTGATGTAAACTATTATATTTAATTTTACAGTAAGTGTGATGTGACACTTTTGACACAGATAGTTGTGTGTGGATAACTGTGAATCCCTTCCAGGGGAATGTCATGTAAAGCTAATCCTTTATTTTTTTTCTTTGCAGATAATTTACTCTTTGTCATCAACTCCATTAAACAAGAAATAGTTAATCGGGTGCAGGTACCTAAAGATGACAGAGGAACCAACATGGAGCAAAAGTTGAACATACTTATTAAAGACACTCTTGGTAAGCAGTGAACTTCATGTATTCACCTGGGTATGAAAATGTAGAATCATAAATGCCCTGAGTTGGCAGGAACCCAGAGCTCATCCCATTCCACCAGGGACACCTTCCACTGTCCCAGGCTGCTCCAAGCCCTGCTCCACTTGGCTTGGAACACTTCCAAGGATCCAGGGGCAGCCACAGCTGCTCTGGGCACCCTGTGCCAGGGCCTGCCCACCCTCAGAGGGAACAATTCCTTCTCAATATCCCATCTAACCCTGCTCTCTGACAGTGTGAAACCATTCTCCCTTGTCCTGTCACTCCAGGCCCTCGTAAAAAGTCTTTCTCCATCTTGTTGCCTTACGCAGGCACTGGAAGGGCACAGGGAGGTCACCCCAAAGCTTCTCCTCTCCAGGCTGAACAATCCCAATTCTCCCAGCCTTTCCTCCCAGCATCCCTCTGATCTCACTACCATGGAGAGGAAAGAATGAGAATGAACCCTTTCCCGATTCCAGCTGTCCCAACCAAAGTGTCCCCTGGCTTTGTGTCACTCAGGAATGTGCTGTGAGCAGTGACCTGAGAGCAGCTTCTCTTCCCTCCCTTTCAGGACTTCCTGTAGCTGGACAGACGTCGGAGTTTGTGAACCAGGTCCTGGAGAAGACAGCAGAGGGAGACCCCACGGGCGGCCTCGTGGGGCTCCGGATACCCACGGCCAAGGTTTAGGGCAGGACTGGAGCTGCTCCCGGCTCAGGTTCTGCCCGTGCTGTCAAAGTTCCTCGTTGTAAATGGCATTCTGGTCTGCATGTCAGCTTAGCATTCTGTAAACACTCACCTGTAGGTTCCATTGGTTTCAAGTAACTCTGTAGGAAAACAAATCACAGCGCGGTAGAAAATGCTGCAGAGCATTTTTGGACCATAAACCAGATAGTTTCAAAGCTGCTTTAAAGCTCAAGGGCAGAAATGAGAGTTCTCTTTCAAATGATCTAGGACCAGAATATATCACTTTTGTTTGAGAAGCAAAAACATGGGTTTGCTAGTGAAAATACTCAGCATTTGCCAGACATTGTGACAGGTTTATGGTCCAAGTGAAGTAAGAGGAAGCATTTTTTTTGGTGAAGCTATCAATGTAGGGAGTTTTTCTGTTTTGTTTTTTTTTTTAATTATTATTATTTTTAAATATTTGGATTTTCTTTTCTTGTTCTTAAAAAAATCCAGTAAGCTTTCTTTGCAACCATTAACTTGTACATAGCACACGCAGCATTAGAGCTAGTGTGCCATATAAGATTTTAATTTTCTGAGCTTAATAGAGTATTTAAATGTCTGTGCAAGCAAGAGAAAAAAAAAGTATATTCTTTGTGCCTTGTATTTTGTGGGGAGAGCTATCAGTATAAGCTGGTAAAGTTTTGTATGAAGAAAACCCTGAGGGGCAAAACCGAGCTGTATAGATGGTGAGATTTTAGGTTTTAATGTATTTGTTCCAGCTCTTAAAATTTTTTGAATGTATATAGGAATATGTTGAAAATGTAGATATATGCCACAGAGTCTATGTATTGTATAAAAGATGGCTCTAGAAAACTCAATTTCGGTACTTTGGCCGGAAGAAAACAAATACTTGCACATTAATGCGATTGTTTATTTTTGTACCAAAGACAAATGCAACTGATATGGCGAACTGCCAGTCTAAGTAAAGTTTTGCACAGCTTATATGATACTGTACTGAATGTAAAAACAAAAGAAAAAAAGAAAAAAAATTAAAGGTCAGGGTTAGGGATCTTACTGAACTGTGAATTTTTTTGTTTGGGTCCAATTATCTACAGAAGGAGCATTCATACATAACAATATTATTTTGCTGTTCTTGTAGTTCGCTTCCATGGTAGATAAGTTGGTGGCCGTCTTGGAGTCTTTAAATCTTTTTTCTCTGCACTTACTGTAGGAGATTTTAATATATTTGGATTTTAGTAAGCTATTGGTAAAATAGTTTTCGACTTTGAGAATTTAAAAAAAAAAAAGTATTTAGCTTGTTGTAGTATACTTCCACCAAACAACCAAAATAAAATTATTTTTATTGTAACGTGTATATATGTAAAGAGAAAAAAAAAAAGAGCTACAAATATCTAATTCCTTAGTTGCCACTTTTCCAGTTGATGTATTATTATGCATGTGATGTTTCCAAGGATCAACACAGGCTTCAAACAAAACAAAACAAAAAAAAATTTATAGACTTTTATATTTTTGTACAGGTATTTCGAAACTAGCTTCTTCAGACTTATATGTGACTTATTCTTGTTAATTCAGTAGTTTCTATGATTGAGGAATATTAACACAAAGTTCTTATTTGCTCTTCTGCTAATAAGAGTTGGCTTTGTAGTCAGTGTTAATGTACAGATTAAAAGCTTTAGCCTTTGATGAGAAAGTCCTTTATCTCAAGGCAAGATCATTCTCTGGTTTCATGGACCCCCCCCCTCCTTTTCCTCCCTGTTCTTTCTCTCCCTATTTAAAGATGACAAAACACTGTTTACTGAAAATAGAAATACCAAATATTTTCAAATGTAGCTGCTGAAAAAAAAAAAAAAATGCAAAAGTCCATGAAGGCTTTCTCCCCACTCCCTTTGGGGAATTTCTCCACTTTGTTTCTAGTTTGTCTAAGTTTGTTTGTACTGTGATTCCTTTTTGTTTATAAGTAGATTATTTTTATATCCAAGCTTGTGCTATAAGAGAAAAAAGCCTGAATTGGTAACAGTGCAGTGAAAGTGATGGCCCTGCCCCACTCACAGCTTCCTTTGTTCTAAATATTTTGGAAGACTCAAAAGGGAGGAGGAGGCCAAAATACCACTACTGAGCTGTACAGAAAGTCTTTCCTACAAGAGACTGAACAAATACCCAGGGCAATTTAGGCAAAACTTTGTAAATCCACTTAAGGCTTGCAAAATCTGAGTGGAATGTGGGTGTTTTCCTCTGAGGCGTTTGTGTTGTCGTGTTGTTGTTCGGGTGAGGTGAAGAGTTGGCTGCTGCTTTCCACGGTGGCTCTGGTGTATTCCTCTTGTTCTTGTGGAGGTGCCCAGAGCCCCAAAACCCCGACAGAGAATGTGTCCTGTGAGGTTCAGGCTGTGCCTGGGCAGGGCTGGCACACTGAGCTTGTCCCTGTGCTCCATCCAAACGCTGCGGGCGAGCCAGCCTCTCTGAACATTGAGAGAGAGCAGTTTGGAATCAGGTAAAAACTTCTGGGACAAATTCAACTGACAAAGTATTTAAAAGCCCCCCCCTCCCCCCGTTTTGTTTTTTTTTTTTGCTGCCTGGGAATCCTGGGCAACACACAACTTTATAGCTTTTTATTTTTGTCTGAAAACCAGACTATGATTTTGGTCTCGCATTTCAAAGTAGACTTTAAATCTTTAGTGAGTTCCATACCCTCGCATTTCAGTGTTTCCTATGTATTATTTTAAGTTAAAGCTTTGAAATAGTTGAGCTTTTTAATGTTGACACTTTATTTTGTAACTATTTATATGTATGTACATCTTAGAAAAGCACTTTGTTTAAAAAAAAAAAAGAGGAAAAAGGAAAAAAAAAAAAAAGAAACTGCGTTTTATATGATTCCTGCCACTTGCTGCTAACTCTGGGCTGGTCAGAATGCTGCAGCGATACTTGAGATAAATAAAACCTGGCAGTAAAATGTAGAGTAAAGATAAGACCTTTTGCTGGTTTAACTTTATCATAAAGGTGACATAGGCAAGCTGTGCAGCTTTACATTTTAACCAGGGGACTCTGTGGCATTTAAACCGTCTAGAAATGGTTGTACTTTAATGCCAGTAACAATCTGCTTCCTCTAGTGTCATTAAAATATATACATTTAGTGTATACTTATCACAAACAAAAATCTTATAAGGGTATAAAAACCAACAAATGTACATGTTCTGTTTTTTGGCAATTGTGGCATGCGTTTTGGGGTGATCTTTAGAGAAGACCATTTTCTAAAGATTTTCAGTGTTCATACATAGTATGTGGATCTTAACGAAGTCCTGGGGTTATTTTTTTGTTTGTTTTTGAGTGTAGGCATTGTGAATATTCACTTTTAATCCTATATCCAAAAACAATGATCTATTTTTTTGATTTAATACAACCAGAAGCTCTTCCTTTTTCTGATACACTGGATTCTCTAGGATTTGTTTCCATATTAAAAGCATGCTGTCATAACTGCTCTTGTCGAGATCTCGTCAGTCTGAGCGTAGGTGCCACACTTGGAATCGATGGGCTGCTTGTTCTGCTGTACCATGTATGACCCTCGTCCTTCCCCCCTCCCTTCATGACAGATGATGATGTGGCTTTATATTGTGCCTTACTTGTACATCTAGAACTAAATGTTTTTCATTCCCTCTGAACTCGTCAAAGCTTCTGAGATGGAATCAGAGCTGATGAAAGCGTGCTGGAGCGAGTGCGGTTAGGGCTGATTTCAGTTTCTCTCAGTAGTCCTTTTGTATTTCTATGGAAGACCAGTTTTTGAATGGCCTTGCAAAACCTGGGGGTGCTCCTGAAGGGTGTTTTTAAACCCAAAACCCCTTTTGCTAACGCTTCCTTTTATGGTTTATTGAACACATTTACTGATACTTGGTGAGTACTTTTTGTTTTTGGGATGAGAGAGACTTACTACTAAAGCTATGTTTATGTGTGGATGGGCTGGATTTTCTTACCATACCAGTTGAAATAATTGTGATTTAATAAAGTTGCATTGCTGTAAAGCTCATGTGAGAGTCAGGCTCAGCTGTGTTCAGTTCCTAATTTATAGATTGACTTTTTACCATATTAAGTGGGCCAGGAAAAAGTTGGGGCTTTTAAAAAAAAAAACAAACAAAAAACCAACCTAAAATGGATGAAGGGTCTTTTAACTAACCTAAAAGCAAACTTACCCTTTGGAAATACAGAGGTGTCTGTTTAAAATTTATTTTTAAAAGACACCCCCCCAGTATTTATCTAATATTTGCCTTCATTAATGAAACAGCTTATTCACGACTATAATGACTGGATGTGCTTTTATTTTCCATAAATCATTTAAACATAGCTTTTTTTTTTTTTTTTTTAAAGCTCTAAAAGGTTTTATCAGGAGAATTTCCAAGGGTTTGTATCCAAGCTGCCTCCAGCAGAAATAGCAAATGCAGTTCTGTTCCTCAAATGTGTTTGCTTGTCTTCCTGAAATTCTGCTGAGGCACAACCCAGTTCTGGACCGTGAATGTCAGGATCTGTGTTTGGCCTTGAGACCCGAGTTTCAAGAGTGCATCTAATCATGATTTGATTTTTCTTTTGGAGTTGGAGGCTTCAGTTGGAATCACCTAGTGAAGTGTGCTGCTAGATGTGGTCTTGGCTTGTTGACACAGCCTTGCACACAGCTGAGGTTTATTTTGTTTACCCCAGGGATTGTGTGAAGTACATTTCAAACAGTTGCTGCCTCGGTGACTGATCCTTCTTGTAACTGTATTAAGGGCATTAGTCTGTTGAGAAAACACCACTCTTGAATATCTCCCAATGGAAATTGGGATTCTTCAATGTCATTAATCAAAGATGGCACTTTCAGGCTGTATCTTCTTTGCAGCAAACAAAAATCTCTGTCTTTCTACAACTTGCATTTCACAATATGCCATGTTTTCCCTTCAGTGCTTCTAGAAGGTGTCTTTGCACTGTGAATATAATCCTCAGCCTCTCAGACATCCATGAACTTCCACGGGAGCAAATACTGACTCTGCATTTATTGTCTTTCTAACGAGCTCTGGAGTTAAAAGTGAACCAGAGCTCTTTTAAACCATGCTTCCATTGTTTTTGTTTCCCCCATAAAAAGAAATAAAACTCCAAACATTTTAGATAACATCATTGTTCAGAGTTTTTCTGGAGTTTAAAATGTTTTGTAGTTGGGTATCCTTTAAAGTCAAATTTGGGTGACTTAACTAGCTCCTGTAAGGAAAACTTCTGGATTGGGTTTGGTATTGGGAAAAGCACATCCCACCCTATCAAAATACTCTGATTAGGAAACAGAATCTAGTAAGAAAACCTATTTTAATCTCTCTTATAATGATGGTTACTCATACATTCTGATTGGAATAATATATCTTCCCAGAATATTATATATCCAAGGAAAATTTATTGCTCAGTATTTGTGGTTGGGTGAACTCTTAAGGCTGATGGCAGATGCAAAAAAAGGCATTTTAAACAAAACGTGGCATCCTGTTCCACCTATGCTTGGGGTCATGATTGTAATGCTGTCCTTGATATTCTATAATCAACTTCCAACTGGAGCTAAGAAAAACTTACTGAAAGTCTTGTCTCTGTTAGAAAATAAATTTACCTTGTTCAAAGCATGATCTGTTAAGAGTTGCGATGTTAAATGTTGGTTAATAGTTGTGCAGCTTTATTTTTTTGAAAAGAGGCACAATTAAACTATTGACTTTGTTTACTCTGTCACCCTTGATCCCTAGCACTTCTATTCAGATACAAATTCATCAATGTATGCAACATCCTTTGTAATTTAAAATAAAAATTGTGGAGGAAATATTGTCTTGAATCACTGTGTGTGTGGAATGATAGTGAATGGCATCTGCTGAACTAAGTCCTCGGTCTCCTGGTATTTCCAGGAACTTTCCTTTGGAAAGGATGACAGCTAGGTAAGGAAATATGTGTTTTTTCCTTCTTCGTGCTCAGCACTGCTGGGTCGGTGTGGGACCATCTGGAGAACCTGGATTAGTGCCTGGAGAAACCGGCTCCCCGCAGGTCCTGTGGAAATGTGTCCGGCTCCTTTGGCCAAAGGGTCAGAGGGCAGCAGGGACAGGCCGCGGCAGCAGCGGGGAGTCTGTGGGACTTAAAGCAAAGGGCATTGCCCTGCTTCTCATTTCAGGGCTGCAGAAGAGACCTCGTGTTCCCCACCCTGCTCATGAGCAGCGCCAGCCTGGCCCGGCCGGGAACCCGGGGAGGCTCTTGGAGGTAAACCTGGAACTTCTCCAGAGGAATCTTCTGGCTCTGCACAACCCCCTGAGGGACGGCCAGAGGGGCTCTGCTCCCAGGGAACAGGGACAGGAGAGGGAACGGCCTCAGGCTGGGAATGGGGACCCTCAGGATGGACAGCAGCAGGAATTTCCCCGTGGAAAAATGGCCACTGGAACTGCCCAGGGAGGTTTGGAGTCCTGAAGGTGTCCCGGGAAGGGCTGGAGGTGCCACTCAGAGCTCTGGGCTTGTGACAAGGTGGGGATGGGGCACAGCTTGGACTTTATGTGTTTCGGAGGTGTTTTTTAGCCGCGGTGATCCTGGGATTCTGTTGCTCACGCCAGTGAGCCCAGTGGAGCAGCGCATTCCCGACGATCGACTCAACATTCACGGCGGATCGGCCCCGCGCTCCGCCCCCTGTTCACTGCGGATCGGCCCCCGTTCCCGGCGGATCAGCCCCGCGTTCCCGGCGGATCGGCCCTGCGCTCGGCCCCCCGTTCCCGGCGGATCGGCCCTGCGCTCGGCCCCCCGTTCCCTGTGGATCGCCCCCCCCGTTCCCGGCGGACCGGCCCCGCCGCGGCCCCTCAGCCCCGCCCGCCGCCCGCAGGGGGCGCCCGCGCGCCCCGGCCCTGCCCTGCCCTGCCCGGCCAAGATGGCGGCCGCGGCCGCGGCGGTGCCGCTGCGGGTTTGTCACCAGGAGATCGTCAAGTTCGACCTGGAGATCAAAGCGGCCGTGCAGGTACCGCCGCCAGCCCCGGGACACCCCGGCACGGCCGCGGGGCGAGCTTGGCCCGCGCTGACCGCGCCGTTGTGTTCCAGGACATCCGGGACTGCCCGGGGCCGCTCAGCGCCCTCACGGAGCTCAATGGCGCCGTGAAGGAGAAGTTCCGACACCTCCGCGGCCGCATCCAGGTGAAGGGCCCGGCCGGGGGCTGCTGAGGGCGCCGAGCTGTGCTCCGGACCCAGCGGCTGTGCTTTGCGGGTCTCGGCTGTGCTTTGCGGGTCTCGGCTGTGCTTTGCGGGGTGCCGGCCCGGGGCTGGAGGATCCCGGCTGTGGGTTCCTGCCGGGGTTTGGGGCGTTCTGCGCGTCTTTTGGGGAATCCCGGCCTTGCGTTTGGGGGTCCCGGCTGTGATTTGGTGAGTCGCAGCCCTGGACTGGGGGTTTATCAGATAAATCTGCTCCGAATCCGCTCCCCGGCCGGGGCTGGGCTGTGCGAGTTGCGGGTGGGTGGTGAGGTTCTGGTGTTTGTGCTCTCCGCTAAAGGAGCTGGAGCAGATGGCCAAGGAGCAGGACAAGGAGTCGGAGAAACAAGCCTTGCTGCGGGAGGTGGAGAACCACAAGAAGCAAATGCTCAGGTGGGTCCGGCAGCTGGTGCTGTTCCCAAGTCCGCTGTAACCAGAGATGGATGGGCTGAGTTTGCTGCCTCAGAGTCTGGTTTGGAAGTGCAGACACTGACACGTGTTTTACCCCAGCCCAAGAGGTCAGGGACAGAAAGGGTACAACTCCCTTCTCCTGGCCTGATTTCCTAACTCTGGTCTGTCACTTTGAGCACTTGAGCTCAAAGGAGGTGGCTGAGGAGTCTGTTGTTTGACAGCTGGCACAGTTTTCTTCTTCCCTTGCTTCATTAGCACTATGCTGAATAGAATGCTCGTGGTGTGTGTAGGAATAGAAAGTGAGGGGCTGAGGGAACTGGAAAAGGGGCTCAGCCTGGAGAAAAGGGGGATCAGGGGGGACCTTCTGGCTCCTGCCAAGAGGGGACAGCCAGGTGGGCTACCATGATGAGTGGGAACGGCCTCAGGCTGGGCCAGGGGAGGCTCAGGGTGGACAGCAGCAGGAATTTCCCCATGGAAAGGGAGCTCAGGCACTGGAACTGCCCAGGGAGGGTTGGATCCCCATCCTTGGAGGTGGCTCTTAGAGCTCTGGGCTGGGGATGGGGCACAGGTTGGACTTGATGATCTTGGAAGTATTTTCCACCTCAGATATTTCTTAGATTCTGAGGGTCTTTGCAAGTATTGGGGTGCCCAGTTACAGTGGGGGTTGCTTTGTGAAAATTGTCTGTGCTTGCAAGGTGTTCCTGTCATGTTACAACACTCTGCTGTTGTGATTTCAGCAACCAGGCAGCCTGGAGAAAGGCAAATCTGGCCTGCAAAATTGCTATTGACAACTCTGAGAAAGATCAGCTGCTGCAGGGAAGAGACATCTTAAGACAAAGGTATTGGACTGTCCCAGTGTACTGTGGGATTTAGCAGTGTCTCCTGTATTCACTCTTTTTAAATGGAAGTGACATCATATTTTTAAGTTATTTAATTATATCAAGTGTAGCTTTTTTTTCTGAGTGCATTTCCCTTTTGTGGAGATTTGGGCTGTTAAAGATTGTGATGAATTCAAGTTTTCTTGGCATTGGCATGTCTAAGCAGAAAAGGGAATAAATTAACCTTCATAGCTTTACATATTGTCTTTTACATTAATTCCAGATAAGTTCTAAACAAGAACTGGATCATTATCCAAGCTGTTTTCACATACAGAACTGGATGTGAGTGTGTGCAGGCTGTGTGTTGAGAGCAACAGCTGGGATACTCAGGATAATAAAATGGGTTTGTGTTGGTGCTCCCATAGCAGCTCATGGAGTTCATACAGTCCTGGCAGAGCAAGTGGTGAAATACAGGCCCCTGTGAGATTCTGGGCTGTTGTTTGGGCTCGGGACTTTCATATTTTGTGATTATTTTTTATTGTTTAGTTGAAAATAATCTGAACTTTTCATGCAGTGAAAACCAGTTGTGTCTTTTGTACACTGCAGAGATGTTTAGTGACAAGTACTGTTCTAATCTCCCTACCAGCAGCATTTTCCCAGAGTATCCAAAGAAATAATTTTTCCCCTTCCTGCTTTGCTTCTTTTCCTTTTCAGGAAGACCACAAAGGAGAGTCTGGCAGAGAGTGCAAGCAACATCACAGAGAGTCTGATGGGCATCAGCAGGATGATGTCCCAGCAGGTGCAGCAGAGCGAGGAGACCGTGCAGACCTTAGGTACAGCTGGAATTTTGGGATGGGGTGATGGAAGCACCTTTGGTCAGCTCTGTCAGCCCAGGGAAAGGAGCAGAGCAGGAGAATGTGCCACAGTGATGATTAAAGGACTGGCCAGCAGAACTCCTCTAACAGCTGGACATAAACAGGAAATATCAGTGTACTTTGTGTGGAGTTTCTGTTTGTTGGGGTTTTGGTTTCGTGATCATGAGAAGGAAAAGGGGTCAGGATGAGGTTTCGTTTCTTGTAAAAGCAACGTGAGCTCACACAGTGCCCTGAGTGCATTTGGTGTTACTCTGTGCCGCTGTCCTGGCATGAATTTGGGAACAGCAGAGGAAACAGAGGTCCCTGCACGGAGGAAGGAGTGTCTGGAAGGCTGCTCCAGCCAGGCTCCAGCTGGGATGGCTGAGACACTGAGATCAAGTGCCTTGAACCCGAGGTCACTTGCTCTGTCAGCAGTGCATCAGGGACTGTGAAACCAAGATTTCACCCAGTTCCTTGGCTTTGACTCCTAAAACAATAAATCAAGTGACCTGTCAGAACTGGTGATTCATGGAGCATTAGAAGTTGCTGCCTGCATGCTCTTCCTAGCTGTGCTTTTGGGCAGGAGGGAACTTTAAAGACAAGGATAAATAACACAAGTTTGCCCTCCTTGCTTTCTGCCCCGTCTGAGGGTGGCAGCTGGGCAGTTTGTTGCTGCAGGAGTAGCATGTTCCTTCTCCCACTAAAAGGACAGCTTGGCAGGCACTTTTTCACTCTGTTTCTGAATGAGCAGCACTTGGAATTCATCAAGGGAAAAACTACCAAAGGTCGTTTACAAAACCCAGCTGCAAATTGAGTTAGTAGTGGGAATTCCTGTTTCCTGAGCATTCCCTAGGATGAAGTGAGTGTTTGAGGCTGTGCAGCAGGGAAGCTCTGCTTTGTCATTAACTCTGGGAAACAAATTGTCTGTTTTCACTTGCATCAAAATGCCTCTTGAAGTGGGATGGGACAAATTGTTTTGCAAAATATTGCAGATTTATTTCTGCTCTGTTTTTGTGAACCAGACAATGGATTTGGCCTTTCTGTGAGCAGCCAGGTATAGGGTGATGCACTGTCCTACAGGCTGTGCTTTCTGTGAAGCAGAAAAAAGGGGATTCCAGGATTTTTGCTTTCATTGAGCAAATTGAAAGGAGCAAGGCTAAAAAACTGGGGGCGTGTGTTTGTTTTGTCACACACTTCTAGTTGACCCTTCTCATAGGCAAAAAATTGCTATGTGTGTCAAAAATGACTATTAAAAACTGTTTGAGCTGAATAATTCTGCAAGCTCATTTGAATCCCATTGATTTACTGCTGGAGCCTGGGGGAACACTTTCAGTGGTGCAATTAATATATTCAAATATTGCCCTGTCCTGCTGCTGCTGCTGATTTTTCTCTCTAGCACCGTTTCTATTTCACTCTGCTTCCAGCAGTGCTGAAAAACCTGAACTAGATTTGACCTGCTAACCCAAAAATTCAAAATTCAGGAACTTTCATAGGATCTTTAAGCTTTTCAGTGCTTTTTTTTTTCACTTTGCACTTTTCCTCAGCACATCAGCACCCCTGAGCTGTGAGAGCTCCGTGTGTCTGTCTCACCCACAAGTCAGCCTGACCCAGAAGGATCCCTCAGGCACTGTCTGTGTTACCAAATATCTCATCCTTACACACTTTGCTGTGTATTTTTGAATTGATTTAAATTTTTTTCTGTTCCCCTTTAATTTCAGCCAATTCTTCTCGAACCATCCTGGAAGCAAATGAGGAATTCAAGTCCATGTCTGGCACCATCCAGCTGGGGAGGAAGCTGATCACCAAGTACAACCGTCGGGAGCTGACGGACAAGCTGCTCATCTTCCTGGCCCTTGCCCTCTTCCTGGCCACAGTGCTCTATATCCTCAAAAAGAGACTCTTCCCATTTTTGTAAAACTCCAACAATCACTGAACTATTAAAACAAAAATAATCAGAAAGAGATGGTTGATAACAGTGGGGCTTTTAAATGAAATAATAAAGGGATGTTGCAATGGCTGGAGGAGCTTTAGAGTAGGCAGGAGTTTGTGCTGTCCCCATGGAGCTTGTGAGCTGCCTGAGAAGATTTTAATAGATCATGCTGTGGGAAGAAGAAATGCCAATTTGCCTGCTGGTTTGGGGAATCAAACACTTGAGGGACCGGGCACTCAGAGGTGCCAGTCTGAACATTCAACCTCTCACTGATTTTTGCCTTGAAATTAAGTTTTGTCCTTTTCCTGGACTGGAAGCTGCTCTGACATCTGTGTGTAAGGTGCTGAGAGAAAGAGGAAGGATGGAAGAGAAAAACTCACACATTCCATTAATAAAATATTTATTGTAATCATGTCAACAGAGTTTTGTTTAAAATCAAAGTCTCATGGCTTGAAAGAGCCTTTCAGTGTAAAAATTCTGCTTTTTCTTTGACAGCACTGGATTGTTTCTCTGGGAGCATAACACAGCCTGGCTCTGGCCTCTGGGAGGGCTCTGAGCAAAGCAAAAATGGGAACCCAGTTTGTTACTGTGAATTCACACAACAGATAAGAGAATTAGACTGGCAATCTCTTAAAATCAAAAGCCTTTTTCCTCCTTTATATAATTTCACTTCATGCTTAATCTTCACAAAATTACTGCCAAGGTGGGCATTTGGAAGTTGGAGTGCTTTACTCCTATTTTGTGGTACTGGAACAGGCAGACTGGACAGAGTGAATGTGATTTTCCATATTGTTCATTCCTTGTATTTCAGGGCAGTTCTTCCTCACAGCCTTGTGATACAGAATTGCACCAAGGATGAAATAAATTGACCACGTGCACATTTGGGATTTGAATAAGAGAAATGACTCAGCTTCAAAAATCTAATCTTTGTGAATAAGCCTACCTGCATAAACTGTCAGTTTGCAGAGAGACAATTAGAGACAAAGGAATTAGGGAAAAAATAGCAAGGGCTACTGGATTTTTTGGGAGCGGGAAAGAGGAGAAATTCCAGGATGCAGCAGTTGCTCTGCAGCTCTTGGTACTTGAATCATTTCCTTCCACAGGCAGGCAGGAATCAGCCAGGCTCCTGGGCCACAGACCTGGCAGGAAATAACCAGTGGACACAGGCAGATGAATGTTCTTTCCCTTTGGGGTGAGAAGGGTGGTTTGGTGCTCAGCAGCTGCCCTGGAGCAGGGCTGGTGATCCCCTGGCACGGTGGGATGCCCCAGTGAGCTCTGATTGTGCCCAGCTGGGCTGGGTGCTGCTCAGATCCCTCCACACTCGCTCTGCTGCCTGCCTCGCTCCTCAGCACAGCTCCTGCAGTGAAGGTAGGACTGGCTTTCTCATTTTTTGGGTAAGTTTGTGGGAGCAGCATTTTTGGGAAGAGGAAGTGCTTGTGCCTGGCTTTATGTTTGATCTGGGGAATGTGGGAAGTTGTGGCTGGGCAGCTTTTTCTGTGTCTGCAGAGGGTTTTACATTTGCACTCAGGAGTTGTGTCTCGGGGTCTTGCTGCTGTGTGCCCGAGGTTGTGTGGGGAAGGGTAAAAAATGGCATTGTGCTGGTTTTTTTGAAAGGGAGTAGTATTTTCTTAGGTGTGTGCCTTGCCAAGTGCAGCAGAGCCAGCAGGTGAACATGGAACTGTCTCTGCATTTTTGGTCTTGGGCATGACTTGGGAACAAGGGCTGGAGCTGTTCTGAGACCAGGGGCTGCAGGAGCAGAAAGGGAAGAAAGAAACAGGTCTTTGGAGAAGTGTTGAGGTTTTTACACAAGTAAAAGCAAACAGAGGAGCTTTTACTCCTGGGCCATTCCTCCCCACAAATGGAGGATGGGATTTGCTGTCACAAAACAGTTGTACTAAAAATATTTTTCCTTTGAAGAACAGCACTCCTTTAAAATAAAGAGTAAGGAGCCTCCAGGAGTTTTAAAAGGGCTGAAATCTTGCTGTGGAGTTGTGGGGCTGAGACAAGCAGCTGGAAGCAATCAAGTAGCTGTGGGTTAACGAACTCCTGCTCATTAGCTGAGTTGGGGTTCGTTAGCTGTGTCCTGCAGGCAAAGGGGGCTGCAGCCACTGGAGGGACTGTGGGTGTTTGGCTGCGCAGCTGGAGCCACTTAGGGATGAGGATGGGGCAGCCCTGATGCCTCAGCACATTTAGAGATTTCAGAACTTTGAGGTTTGTGGTGAATGTGAGGTCCTGCAGTGGAGCCCAACCCACTGAGAGCGATTTGCTTTGTGTGAGCACCTGTGGAGAAAAGGAGCAATGCCTGAGGTTGTCCCTTGGGGTGTCAGGAGCAGGCAGTGCTGTTGGGTGTGTCTCTGTTGCCAGCACAGGGGTGGTGGGCTGTGGATCCAGTCCCTGTCTCCATCCCCATGGGCAGGAGCAGGTCCATGCCAGGTGTTCATTAAATATCATTTTATATCCCTGAAATCTGTAGCATGAGGGCCACTTCCAGAGCTTCAGTTAGGTCTGTGTTTCCTTGTCTTTTCGTGGTTGCAATAAACATGGACCTGAGGAGAACTGGAAATTTAGCATACCCTGAGAGAGACCGACTTGATTTGACTCATAATTATTTTATTATTGATTGTGCTGTTATCAAATACAGAAGCATTGCAGGGTAACTCTGGGAAAACAAATGACAAGGATAATACTGTTTATTCCCTCTTCCCCTCCAAGAATCAAGGGGAAATACAAAAGCTGTGCTTTGGAAATGCTTTCCACATAACTGACTTTACCAAAATGGAAAGGTGAATTCATAGCTTGGAGGTTTCTAAAAATGTCTCTGCCAAATGTGTGTGGCTGCTATCTCGTGCCAAGTGGCCCAGAGCAAGGCAGGCAAGTCAGGCTGCAATCTTTGGGGGCTGAGAATATCCAGGGGACATGTGCATACTTGCCTGAAAATATGTGGGCCTCCCCTTCAGAAAAAGTGGGGGGTGGAAATCAGCTTTAATGTTGCTTTGCCACCCTGTTTGTAACGCTGTGATTCTCAGAGAAGAGAATCTGAAGCAAATTTTTTCCCCAGATGTGATGTCTTGGTGATTGTACATTTCTGCAGAGCCCTTTCTGTCCCTGAGGGTGTGCTTGTAGTGTTTCCCACAAAGGTGAGAATTGTTCCCCAAACAGGCTGCAGGTGCTTTGTACCACAACCAAATGCCACGTTCCAGGCTCTTAAATCATCCTGCTGCTATTGAAAGCTGATTGTGGACTTGTTCAGGCTGAGGCAGTTGAATAAACACAACTTTATTATTACCTGCTAGCTTATATAAAATGGTACAAACTCTGTGCCACAAAGGGAATGACAGTTCCACTGGGCTGAAATTTGGTTTTCTCACAGGAGCCTGTGATGAAGAAGACTGTGTTTGGGTGATGGAGTGAGAGAGGTGGTGGCTCATTGTACCTGTGCCTTTGATCCTCTCCCATGTAGAGAGTCTGAGGGAGGGGCTGGGATCTTCATCAACTTAATTGGGTTCAGACCCTGACCCTTCATGTGTTCACTGAGATCTCCTCTTGGGTCAGCACCTCCAAGCGTTGCCTTGGGCTCTGAAATGCTGAGTGAATCGTGAGGCTCCTGCAGCCTTGCAAAGCCATCCAGCAGAACTGGGCTGGGGTTGTTTGGCTCAGCTGGTGCTGCTGACTGGGCCATTCACTCAGGAGTTGGGCTTGATGGTCCTCGTGGCTCCCTTCCAGCTCTGACTGTTCTGTGACTCCGAGCTGAGAGGGAAATCTGCTGAAAGTCATCCAGACACCGCCCCAAGATCCATCCAGCCCTGCCTGGGCTCTGCATCCAGACTGTTCCTGCTGTGGTGACCCTGGGCAGCTGGGGGACAGTGACCCCGCTCCAGCACAGGCTGCTGTCACACCTTGCCCTCTTCCACTTGGGCTTCCTTTTATTTTTAACCTCTCAGCGCTGATCAGATCAAATCGCTCCCGACCTTCATCCCCCGCTGCCGCATCGGAGCCGCATCCGCTTATCGGGGGCTGTGCCGGGGCTCTGGGGAGCCTCTGCCCCGCTCTGGGTGTCGGGGCCGGCATGAAAGGAAAGCGGCACTCGGCTGTTCCGAGCCTGGCCCGGCGATAAAGCCGCGTGTGTCCCTCGGGGCCGCGATAAGAGCCCAAAGGGCAGGCGGGGAGAGCGGCTCCGCGGGCATCAGCGCACACCCCGCGCTGGAGATAGAGCCGCGTATATATAGAACCACATGAAAGCTTCTCGCTTTCTTCTTTTCAACAGCGGCAGGGCTGAGTGTCACATCCAGGGACGCTTTTGGGAGCTGACCCCGCCGGGGTCTGGGCTCGCTGTCCCCCCGAGTTGTTGCAGTTCGCGGCGGCCCGAGAGGGGATGGAGATGTGAAAGCCAAAGCCACCGCAGAGCCCTGTTCTGCCGTCCTGATAAAGCCTCAAAGAGCGGGCACGGCCGGCTCCCTGTTCCTTTATCTTCCAAATGGACAGCGGGACACAATTTTCCTGTTGGGGTTATTGGCTTTTGGTAGGTGTCACGCAAGCTCTGAGCTGTTCTTGCCGCTGCTGATGGGAGATAACTCTGTCAGAGGCATCTGGGTGCTGACACTGTGGCCAGCCAGCCTAAAGGAAGATAAGGTTTTTCTATATTGAGTAAGTCTATTGATCCGGTCGGCCTCCTGTCCTGTGTCCGATGATAACTTGATGTTTCCAAGCCTCCCCTTGCTCAGTATATTCATAGAAATGTAGTATATACATATTAAAGAATGATAACTTGCTTATCATTTATATCATCACTTGTATTTCACATTTCACTGTTGTCTGCTGATATACATCTGACACTATATATATATAAATGTAGTATATTTTGGATTAAATAATAGAAGATTCCTTTCTCAGCTGTGTTCTTAAAAGATGCTGCTTTTGCTGCTTCTCGTTTGGATATTCCTAGCAGCATTTGCAATTTCTTCGTCATATTATTCCCATTTGTTTAAATGTCAGAGATGATGTTTGAAAGTAGTTACAGCAAAAATGAAAACAGTTTCATGTCAGTGTCTCCTGGCTTTCACTTCCTGCCTTCTGCCAGTAACCTACTTATTCAAAACCAACCAATAAAAAATATTAAATTATTTTTTTTAAGTTGAGGAAAAAGAAAACCCAAACAACCATTCTCTTTATCTGCAGATTTCTTTAAAATAGTTTTGATTTTGGTAATTGCAGCCTTTGACCCAAACTTTGCTCCTGATCTTCCACAGATTCAATGGTAAATAACTTGGCAGGCAATAAATAAAGTAATGTTCGTGCTGGGAGACAGCAAGTGAGAATTTACATTCCCATTTCTGAAAGCTAATTATTTTTTGTGAAGATGTGGGGTTATATTTAGGTTTTGCAGAGCTCACCAAGAGCTTCCTGGTCTTATCACCTTGTCAAGAAAACCCCCGTGTTTGTCAGAGGATTCCAGAAAAGATGGTGAGGAAATGCCAGTGGAGAAAGCCTCACTCCTGCAACAACAAACAGTAAATCCAGGAGGAGAAAAACCTTTTATGTTCTCTCCTAAACTGCAGGTGAAAACTTTGCCCCTGCAAGAGGGGAATGGCAGTGGAGCTGTTGTGGTGGATTAAAGCCAAAAGATACCAGTGGCTCTTTCTGCCCTGCCCGGGGCACTGGATTCAGTGACTTTGTCCAAGAGGCAGCCATGGGTTGTTAATTCGTGAATCTCCCCCTCATTCCTGGGAGATTCCTCCTCCCTGACCCCACTGGAGAGGTTCCTGTGAGCCCAGGGGTCCCTCAGAACCTGTCCAGCAGCCCTGCTGACAAATGACATTTTCTGTGTTTCTCCTCCAGGGCTCAAGATGCGACATTTACATCCAAGATCAATTATTTTTAACTGAAGAATGATAGCTCTGCGTTGAAATTATCTCAGGGCTTAATTCACATCAGTTAAAGCTTTTCAAAGGCTTATTAAAATTCCTTAAGTGTGTCCAGCTTATCAGCAGTTGAGTGTCGATGGCATTATACAAATGCTGCTATTGGAAATAACTGTTCTGTTTGGCTGTATTATTCTCATATATATATATATTGTGCCTGGGACTATTAATACTACTTAGTACTTACACAATTCCTTTCATCTGGTGATCCCAGGGAAGCAAGGACTGCTCTCCCCTTTGAAATATGGGAAAACTGTCACGTCCAGCAGCTGTGCCTCAGGCTTGGATTTAACATCTTCTGCTGGATCCTGCCAGATTTTAACAGGACTTTGTTAATTTGTGCTGCTGCACCTTGTCTGGTGTGGAAAAGCACAGGGCAGCAGAGGTGCTCCTTTGCCTGTGGTGCTGGAAAATGCAGGGATTGATGTGGAAATCAGTCTGGACTGGCAGCAGGGAGGAGAGGTGATCCTGAGCAGAAATCACTGCAGCAACCCCTGTTGTGGGGCAGAGGAAAGTGTGAGAGGAGCGTGGATGGGTTTTTGGGGAGGAGGATTTGTCCCCATGCTGGATTTCCCCTGAGAGGGGCAGGGACAGGCTCTGAGGAGCTGTGGATGCCACTTGTTCCATGTTCCTGTGCCAGTCCCTGGCAGTGGTGAGTGAGGGAAAATCCTGGCTGTTACACAAATGTAAATGCCTTTCCTGGCACCTGATAGAGCTGTGGGAGATTGGGATGGGGTCGTAGATGTGTGTGAATAACCAGGCAGAAACCTTTGGGATTAGTTTGCAGATGCTTTCCATTTTTTCCTTATTTTTATCTCTTTTTTTCCCCCATCCTGCAATTTAACTCGTTTCAGGCAGTGGTGAAAATTTAGATTTTATTATCATCTGTATTTACTCCAGGCCGAGGTTCTGTCTGGAGAAGCATTTTCAGGAGCTGATCATTTATTGCAGAAACCACTAGGTAGCACTGTGAAATAAAGTTCTGCACCACGTTCTGCTTCCCTGAACAAAGCCCTGCCAATTCCAGCCTGGCTGGGCTCAGCATGGAATAAAGACAGCAAGGGTGGAATTAAAACTTTCTCCAGGCTTGGGTTCACAGTCAGGTGTGGGAGAAATGAAGCTGTCAGGGGAGGTTTAGACTGGATTATAGGGGTTTCTTTACTCACAGTGCCTGATCACCCTCTGGGGAAGAACCTTTTCCTAAAATCCAGCCTAACCCTCCCCTGCCACAGCTCCAGACATTCCCTTGGGTCCTGTCACTGCTCACCAGAGAGGAAATGTAAGGCACTGATCTTGATTTAACACTTTAAAAGGTTATTTTTCCAAAGGAATAGAGTCAGCTAAAAACTTGGTTTTGGTCATTAACTTTTCATTCAAACTACTTCAGTCTTTGTTTTATTAATCCCCCAAAAATCACTCAAATAAGGTAACTTGTCAGGTTTATTTTGCAGCTTTTAGGCTTCAACAAGCTAGCAGGATATCCTTCTGCACTTGAAATCTGCTCCACAGAGTCAGTGCACAACATCCAAACCTCAGAGCACTCTATGCCCGTTTCTATTTCAATTCCCAACTGCAACGTGTGTTCCTGCAGCAGCCCCATATCGCTGCTTTTTAAAATTAGCCCTGGCTTTGGCTGCTGGAGGGAGAGGAGACATGATAAAGGGATTGAGCATCACGCTCTGCCAGAGCTGCTGGGCTTAAATCATCCAGTTACAGGAACCCTGAGCTGCTGCTGGAAAGATCTGCCTGGTCCCTGGCTCCAGGGGTCACAGGGGGTGTGTTGGTCACTGTCAGATGCTTTGGGGACCTTCAGTGCTGCCTGAGGAACTGGAAATTCAGAGGAGAGGATTCTTTCTATGTGTCTGTTCTGGCTGAACCTGATGCAAGGGGTTTTTTTTAATCTGCAAAATCAAGGAATTGGATGAGATGGTCTTTGTAGGTCCCTTCCAACTGAGTTATCCCATTCTAAAATTATTCTGGAAGGACATGGAATTGTTGGAGCCAGTCCAGAGGAGGCCACGAGGTTGATAAGGGGCCAGGCTGGACAGGGCTGGGAGCAGCCTGGGACAGTGGGAGGTGTCCCTGCCATGGCAGGGATGGAATGAGATGATCTTTCAGGTCCCTTCCAACCCAAACCACCCTGTGATTGTGCAGAAAAGCACTTTTTGAGGTGGGTATAATTCCCCACTGTCAGGGAAATGACTGGGGAGTGCTGACCAAAGAGGGCAAAGTGTCTGTGCTGAGGCTGACTCCAGTCCTGGGCAAGCCAAAACCATCCTAGCTCCAGCTAAAACAAAAAAAAAGCTCATTTTGCCCTGACAGGGGCCTGAATTGCTCGATGTTTTCACCTTTTTATAAGTTTGGCCACCCTGGCTTAGAGCAAAACAAGGCTGTGGCCTCACCTGCTGCTCTGAGGGTGTCTGGTAACACTCGCAGGGCGGCTGCTTTCCTTTATCTGCCTCCTTCTGCACCATCTGCAAGCGAGTTATGTGGGATTTTCATCCCCCTGAGGATTTATGGTGACCTCTCAGGGGCCTTCACCAGAGGATCAATACCCTCCTGACACCTGTAGATCAACATAAACTTGACCCTTGGTCTTGACAGATCCATCTCTGCAGTTCCTCCCTGTGCAGCCTCCCTGGGGTGGGAGCAGCGCTGGTGGCACAGCAGAGCCCCTCCATCCCAAGGTCAAAGAGTCAAAATGATAAAGGAAGGCCAAGCCTGTGGTACCCAGGCAGAAAATCGGGGTAATAACGAGGGAGAAGCTCCAGCCAGGACAATTCACCCTGTGGGTGATGCTGGGGTGGAGGAAAAGCTCTGTGAAACTCCTCCTTCCATCAAGGGCTGTTCCCTCCTCGGGGTTTGTGATAAGGAGGGATCTGCTGCTTCCAAAAGCTGCCCATCCTATCTTTAGCTCAGGGCAGCAAAAGCCTTCTCTCTCTTGAAAAGTCAGCTCCTCTCTGCAAAGGCTTTCCCTCTCTCATCCCATCCATTTTTCCATCCAAGCCCTCCAGAGCAGGGATTTCTGTCTCTGCAGCTTTTCCAGGTGATGGAGGATCCTTGTTCCTCCCTTGAGCTCTGCCTCTGGAATGCCACACATGAGGTGAAACAACCATCTCAATATTCCACAGATGTCAAAGCTACAAATGAATTTGGCTCCTCAATTGCAAGACCTCAGAACTCTTGAGTTTACCCAAAAAAAAGCCATAAAGCAACAAGCAGTGGATGCTGCAGCAATGATAAACGCTCTGCAGAGCTGGATCTTCCCAGACTGATTTTTATTTAAAGTCTTTGTTTTTCCACCTAAGAAGTTTTCCACAAAATTTCAGTGACAAAAATAAAAATAATAATAATAATAATTAAAAAAATCCACTCATCAATTCTGTATTTAAGGAAAAGATAGAAATGAAGAATTAAAACCTGAAGCCAACACTTTTTCTCTCAACTGATTTTGAAGCCCTGCTGCTTTCATTCCCCTCAGAAGTGAATAGGATGTTGTTATCTTGGCTGATAAAGCAGGAATGATCTCAAAGAAGACTTTTTGAAAGCATTGGGCAAGGGAATTTTGGAGGCACACACCAAAACCTGCAAAATTTGTCATGTTATTAACAAGATGGTGTAAATGAGAATTAATTGCTTGAATGTCCTCTCCATTCCAGCCAGCCTCTTTTACCCGAGTTCAGTTCATGTTTCATTTCCCCTGGGTGTGAAATGCTGGTCCCTGGTTGCAGGGAATGATGGTGCTCAATAAATTAATAATAATAATAATAATAATAATAATAATAATAATAATAATAATAATAATAATAATAATAATAATAACTCTGTGTGTGTGGCTTAGAAAATCTAATCTGGAGGAAGTGAGGACGTGTGGTTAGGAAATACTCACTAACAGGACCCAAAGCAGGTCCTGGGGGGATGCTGCTGGTGCCCAGCCCAAGGACAGGAGGATTTTTGGTCCTTGCACTGCCTGGAGCCATCCATCATCTCCCTCTGTGCCCTTGCACCACCTGTCTGTCCCAGCAATTAAAACTGAGCTAATGAAGACAGCAGGACATGAAAGGAGGAGCTGATCAAAGGGAGCAGAGCAGGCGTTTCCACAGCCGGAATCTCGAGCCAAACGTGGTCGGGAAAGGGAGAAAATTGAGGAGGATATTTAGAAATGAACCTGCAACAGCCCCATGCTGTTCCTGGGGGGTGATTCTCTCATGTGCCCGTGCTTTTGGTGTTTTTGGCAGGGAAAAATGCTGAGTATTTCTGTTCACCTCGTTGCCCTGGCAGTAATCTGTGTGTGTACACAAATGAAATGCTGTAGGTAATGCTGCTGCTGAGGACTTGAGAGGAAAAATTAATTTCCAGTTTGAGCTCCTCATTGTGTAAGAAGTTATTTAGGTTTCTGTTCTCAAGGTGAAATATTGGTGGGATCTAAATGTCTAATCAGGTAAATGGTCACCTCTGGTCTGGCTCCCAGAGAAGCCAATAATCAGCAGCTTTCACTCTTTTTGAGGTTTTTTTTTTAATTAATTTTTCTGTGTGCATGTAAAAGGGGAATTTTTGGTCCCAGATGGGCATGTTGGATGACAGATAGGGTCAAACATCTCTTTTATGGCAGCAATTATACTTTTTTTTCTTCAGAATTATGGTTAAATAAAGATAATTTTTGGCATTGCTTGGGAAGGGCCGTTCCTAAAGACAGCAGTGAGGAACCCGTGTTCTGTGTTTGTGGCTCTGGGATGGGAACTCCTGCAATCCCCGTGGATGGGGAACATTTCCTGGGCATGGAATTGCCTGGTGGAACTCAAATAAAACCCAGAACAAACAGGAAAGCGCCTCTAACTCCCAGAAGCAGCAATAAATAGCAGGAGGACACTGGAGCCTGGGCAGGGGAGCGTGCCAGGAATGAGCAGAGTGTCAGTGAGGCTGTCTGCTCCCTGAGCCCTGGGGAATCTCCAGTGGGATTAGCCACGTCTGTGGAGTGTGGAACTGCTGCTCTGAGGGCAGCTGAACCTCCACAGTGCTCAAAGCAGCAGTGAGATTTCCATTTTCCTCCTTTGAAACAGCATAAATCATCTCTTTAACACCATTAGGTTTGCTGGAGTGGAGGCACTTGGGTTTCCATCCTAATTTTTTCGGTGCTTAAAAATGGGGGGAACTTGTTTATTTGACTGAAATGAGTATGAATTGTCTTGGTGATTTGTTTTTTGAGTGGTTCCTCTTGCTCCCAGCCAGCACTGCCCGTGTCTGTGTGCTGCTCCTCCACTGCTCTGGCAGCAGCTTCTCTTCTGCACAGATAATAAAGAATACAAAAACATCCTGGGCCAGGAAAATGGGATGTGGGGACAATTTCTAGGAGTCAGTGTTGTGCTGGAGGACGATGCAATCAATTTAGGAAATGTCTGCTGTGCTAAAATAAACTCTGCTGTGTTCTTGTGGCAGCAGAGAGCACCAAACCCTGCTCCAAATGCACAGAACCCCTGGGAAATGACTGAGAGCAGGTGTTCTGAGCTGTGCTTGTTAATAACTTGTTCAACAACCAGATTTGTTGGTTCCAGGACTAAAACTCTAAAATGCCTTTCTAAATCCCATTTGTTTCTTACTAGCTGGCTTTGAGAGCAGCTCCCAGAATCTGAAATACTCAACAAATCTTTTATTTCCTCCCATTTGAGCCTGTTAACTCCTGACCTTGCCCTCTCCACAGCACTGTCATTCATGCCTTCAGCTTACCCATCTCCACAAACAACAATTTAGCTCCAGGATATCTCCCCCAAGACAAATTAATCTTAACCAATCCTAAAAAATAAAATTTTGACCACTAAGATTTATTCCCATCTACAAGGGTGGGGTTTTTTTGGGTTTTTTTTAATGGACAATTTATTTTTCCAGCCCTCCAAACTGAGCAGGAATTGAATAAACTCTGCAGATTTTGTGTGGGAGAACCCCTGGGCTGCTCTCGGCGGGCAGGACTGAGCTGAACCTGCTGCAAACACGATGCTCCTCGCTAATGGGGTTGGGAAAAATGCCCAATCTCCTGGTTTAGACCTGTGCTTTAGCCATTTGGCCCCGATTCTTTACTGACACCCAGAAATATGTTCTTTTAAAGCAGGGATGACTTGAGAGATGTGTTACAGTCTCAGTGGGGTCGGTGCTCCAGCTGCTCACACACACAGCTGGTTTAAAAATGCTTTGCTCTTCTCCCATTTGGGGCCCTAAAAACCCCCCAAAAACGGGATTGGAAACCGAAAAAATGGGATCAGCACCCCCAAAAATGGACTTGGGAGCCCATAAAACCCCACTGGGAGCCCTAAACCCCCCCAAAAAATGGGATTGGGAGCCAAACAAATGGGGGAATTTCTCTTCCTGGGTACTCAGCTCCTGGGAAAGAATTTATTTTCTGTCTCGGCACATTCACCCAGGCTCCATTGGAATAATTTCTATTTCATTTGAAGTTGCAGCGACTCCTTCATGCGAAGGCAGAGGAGCTCGCGTGTTTTCCCTCATCTCAGCAGCCCATCAGCACCAGGCTGGGCAGGACAATGGGAAATGTGGCCGGGATGCTCAGAATTGGGTCGTGCTGCATAAAACGTGGAGTGGCAGGGTTTCAAATGACTGCAGAAGGCAGGTAGAGATCTTCAAGTCATTTATTCTGTGTCACTTTGCCCAACCTTGATGGATGAACTTGCAGAAATGCGTTGCCAGCGCTTGATCTGCTGGGAGAAATCTCTGCTCCCTTTCTCCGCCTCAAAATGCAGCGATTATTTCATGTTTTAGGTAATAAACCACCCAGGAGTGAAAAAATCGGAGGCCAGCCTGAAAGCCCATCCCTTTCTCGCCTTGGGAGTGGCATTTTAAAGGTGTTGATTCTTGTTAATAATCCCCATTAAGAAGAAATCACTTACTGCCGATACTGATCTAAGCTGATGTCAGGGAGATGAATTAGGGGCTGTGGAGAGGGGGTTGTTGATCGGTTGTTTTCCTGCCGAGCTTCTCAGGAACATTTAAACACTTAATTCCTGCCAGGACCCTATCTTGTTTTCGGACTCCAGAGAATAATTTCCGACCTGAAAGCTCCTTGAGTTTAAGGAATAAAATTCTGGCATTTTAGGAACCGCACGGCTGTTTTTTGGGGGAAAAACAATTATTCCAGTTCCTACTAAAGTGCTAAAGGCAGGGGATTCGGTATCAGTCCCTTGCAGCTGACAACTTGTTCCCGTCCAAATTGTGTGAATTCCAAAGAGTTTGGGTAAATGTGCAGTTTGTCTCAGGAAGGCTGAGCTGATCTCACCCTGTCACCTTCAGCTGGAGCTGGGGCACTGAATTCTCCCAAAAAAACCTGGGTTTGAGCAGAGCCGTGAACGCCAGTGCCAGGCTGTATAATCCCCAAAAAATCTGAGGGAAGGGCGAGATCAAATGCAAGTGCAAATCTTATTAAAAGCGTTTTTCCTGCAGCCCTTAGCACGCCCCCGGGCGCTGGGAGGATCTCTGATTTCGGGTTCCCTGGGGAAACGCCAGCATCCCGCACTTCCCTCTGGAATAACCTTTCCTTAGACAGGCTTTTGGTGCTGCTCTGGAGCTGGGAAACCCTTCAGGCTCAGACAGGAGCAGCTCGGATTTGGTAGGTGCGGTTTTTCTGAGCCTTTCAGAGGGCTGGGCTCAGAGAAGCACAGCCCCGGTGCTTTTGGGAGTCCTGGGGGGACCTTTTGCCCCCGCCTGACCCTGTGGGCTGAGCTGGAGAGATGAGAATAGGGAAATGATCCACCCCCGGCCCATATCAGCGTGCTGGGGCTTCATTCCTCCCGGATCTCCTTCCACTGCCCATTAATGCAGCGAATGGAAGGATTTAACCAGCGCTGCCCAGCTGTGTCCTCTGCAGAAATCACTTTCTGAGCCGGCTCCAAGCCCCCATCCTGCCCTGCATCTGCTCCTGATGCAATCCCACAGCAACTGGGAAGCTTTGGGGAGTGGGAGCATTCTTCATCCCTGCTGAGAATGAGCACAGTGCAGTCCTGAAATCAGACCCAAAGCTGGTGCCCAGAACAGCCCCTGCAAAAGGAAAATCCCACCAGAGAGACAGATCTCTTGATAGCTGTAGCTCTGAGTTATTATGGGAGGAAAATAAACATGTTTGAAGAAAATAACAGGGTCTGAGGAAAGGAAGGGATGTTGGGAGTATGTGAGAAGGGTTCTGTGTTGATGTGGGGAGTTATTTTTTCCTGTGGCTTTTCCTGAAGTTTCACTGCTGTCTATCTCGTTTGTCAACTTAATGAAGGGCCCTGCTGAGGGCCGGTTTCTGAAAGTTCAAGTTTTAGCTCAATCTTAGTGCCTGGCCCCATGGAAACCCAGGATTTGTCCTCCTGAAGGCTCCCTGTGTGCTCTGTCCCTGGCTGAGCTCTGCAGTGGTGACAGCTCAGGCAAACTGTGTCCCCCAAACTGTGACTGTCCCCCAGCACCCATCAGTGTAAACCCAGCTTTCTCCTGCCCCACTCCCTTCTCTTCTCCTGGAGCTCTTGGGGGACACCCTTGGCTCTCTCCAGGCAGGGAATTTTCTGGTCGCTCTGCTGCCTCTCTCCCCTCTGGAGAGATGAGACAGAGCCCTCGTGGAGCCTTGGGGATGGTTCCAAAAGAGGGGAGGTGGCCTCTGCTTCTTCCTGGGCTGCCCAGGTGCCCTGTCCCCCTGCTCTGGTCCCTTTGTCACAGCCCCCAAGTCCCCGTGGCTCTCTGGGCAGGCAGATTCCCCTCGGGCTGAGGTTCCTCTTTTCCCAGCCAGGTGTCTGCAGTGCCCACCGCCTTAGGAGCTGCACCCAGGGCTCCTCTCGGCGCTCGCAGCGATTGGGAGGAGGTGGGAGCTCCTTATCTGTGCAATCCTGCCTCGGGGGGTGTGTGGGGTTGGGAGAGAGGGAGAGAGGCTGCAGGCAGCTTCCATTCCCCGGCAGCCTTTCATCCTCTGTCCCAGGGCCACAGCCACCCTGTCTCCATCCCTGTTTACTGATGGGGCCGATAGGGCCGAGGCAGGAGGGGTTGCAGGTCCCCTTAATCGCCCTGTCACCGGCCGGACAGCCTCAGACACTCTCAGAGGATGTTGTGACTGCGCTGAATTACAATGTTTGTTGTTTCTCACTCCCAATAATTGACATTTGATAGCGACTACCGTAAAAGCGGCCGAGGGGCAGGGGCTGAGGCAGGAGCCGGGTGCTGGGGAACCCCCCGGGTGCTGGGGGAGCCCCCCGGATCTGGGGACCCCCCTCGCTGTCCCTGCGCAGTTTGGGGGCAGGCTGGGGGTCCTTTGCTCCTCTCCCCATGGGGACAGGACCTGGAGGGGCTGGGGGCGGTTTGGGGGCTCTGGGTTATGATTTGGAGTGTCGCTAGCTGTCCTTGCAATGATTTCCCTGCAGGGAATAAATCAGCCCCACTCTGCCGGGGACTGGGAACGGCGGGGTCGGTGCCGACCCCAGCCCGGCGCCACGGGCCGGTGCTTAGCGATTCTGCCAGGCTGCGAGCTCGAAAAACGGCTTGAAAATGATTTTTAAAATTCCTTAAAACACAAACACCGTTTGTAGGCGGCAAAACGGGAATGCCGAACACACGGAGAAGGAGCTGCACAAAGCCGGGGCAGGGAAAGGCTCCGCTCCCGGGATGCCCGGGATGCTCAAGAACGCCAGGGACGCCGAGGTTCAGCCACTCTCTTTAATGACAACTCGCTGATCTCCGTCAGCTCGTACAGCAAAGGGCAACACGTCGGAAGGGGCGGGCAGTGCATTTCCATACTAATTCACGTTTTAGTGCAGAACCCTACGGGACCTGGCGGGCCGGAGTGTCTGTGTCCCTCGGCTGGGCCGGGAGTCTGTCTGTCCTCATCCCTGCCCAGGCCGGCAGTATCAGCCTCGCAAGGGACACCTGGGGGTGCCGGGATACCGAGCAGCGGGGACCGTACGGGAAGTGCAAAAATTAAATGTGGACGTCAATAATAATAATTAACATGGAATAAAAGTTGTTTGTTTGTTTTTTTTTTTAAAAAAAAAAGAGAGTTGCAGGGCTTGGCTGGGTGTTGTTGGGAACAAGTCACGCGAAATTAGCGGCTGGTTTGTAGGACGGAAGGAAAGGGATTATCAAGGTGAAGACCCGGGTGGAAGGGGAGCGAGAGGGGCCGGGAAATGCGGGCATTCCCCTCCGGTGCCTGCCTGGCCCGGCACGAAACACCGACCCCCGTCCATGGCCACCAAAGCAGTGAGATCCTCCGGGATGCTCCGCCGAGCCCTCCCCAAGCCCCGAAATGTCCCGAGCCCGGCTGGCAGGCGCGGCCCCTCCATCCCCGGCCGGCTCTACCAGGCTCGGATCCCGTGCAAGCTGGAGATGCCCGCGTTGCCCTGCGGGATGGGAGTTTGCACAGAATTCAAGTCCCCCACGCTGAAGTTCATGAAGTTGTTGGCGGGCGCCGAGGGCTGCATGGGCTGCATGGAGGGGTAGTTGCAGTTGTAGTTGGCGTTGCAGGCGGGGCTGTTGTAGTTGGTGTACGCGGGGTAGGCGTTGTAGCTGTAGGGGTTAATGCTGACATTGTAGGGCGAGCTGTAGGGAGAAGATTCCCCCAGGCAGGGCTTCCCATCGCGGACCAGCACCGGCACCGCGATCCGCCGCGGGGGAGGGATCCCCACCATCTCCAGCGTCTGGTCCTGCCTCTGCCTTTTGCATTTGTACCTTCGGTTCTGGAACCAAATTTTCACCTGCGTGGAGGTGAGCTTTAGGACGTTCGCTAGGTGGTCCCTCTCGGGGGCCGAGAGGTATTTCTGCTGCTTGAACCTTCTCTCCAGTTCGTACACTTGGGCTTGAGAAAAGAGGACTCGAGGTTTCCTCCTTTTCCTCTGTCTGGGGCGCTCGGGATCTTCCAGGTCTCTTTTCTCCTGTTCCAGGCTCTTGTGTAGGGAGCACAGCTCTGCAGCGAAATAAACGGGCGAAGGAAAAAATGGGGAGGAAAAAATTGTGCAAAAAATTTACAAATCAGTAATTAATAAAGAGGATGCAACGTGAGTGAGCTCTGGCTCTTCCTCGGCCTCGCAGCAGCGGGACCGGCCCGGCCCCGCTCTTTAGGTACCTCTTCAGCAAATTTTCCGTCTTTTTTGTTTGAAAACAACGGTGTCCCGTGCACTGATGTGAGTCTCGCCCGCCTGTGCCTCAGCTCGGATTCATCCAGATTTATTCAGCACCGTAGTTTTGTGCTGAGACCCACCCCGACCCCCGAGCGAGCCAGGAATCGGCTTTGTCACCTGCTTTGTGTCCAAAGCCGAGGCCTCCCGTGTCACCCTGCAGCTCTGCCCGTCCCGTTGGGCAGGGACACAGCCCCTGCCCCGCCTGGGGGTCTCCGGGACCCGCGGGACCCTCCCCGGGATGAAGATGACCTTATCCCAGGGGATAAAGATGAGACCGAGCACAGCCCCGCTCTCTCCCCTCTTCCCCCGCAGCCCTGGGGACCCCCGGCCGAGCTCCCAACCCCTCTAGGGGTTAAATAAATAATATCCTTTAGCATCCCCTGCCCTCCCTTTCCCCCCGAGCCCTTGGCTTTACCTTTCTTGTCCGCCTTGGCCTCCTTGGCCGAGTCCATCTCCACGTAGCTTTTCACGTAGTAGGAGCCGGGGAAAGCGGCCGTGGTTTTGCCGGGGGGAGGCTCGGGCAGCTCCTCGGGCAGGGCGGGGGGCTCGGAGCCGAACCCCTCCTGCTTGAAGGTGGCCAGCATGCAGGACGGGGAGGCCAGCGAGGCCAGCTCCATGGAGCCCAGGCCGCCGTGCTGCTGCTGCTCCAGGTTCAGGATATCCTTCACCGAGAAGGGGGTGGTTGTCACAGGGCTAGGAAACATTGCGGAGGACAGCGGGACAGCGGCCGCAGCCCAGGGTCATGGAAAAGGAGGTGGGGAGAGGCCGAGGAGGAGCAGTGGTGGAGCGTGGGCTCCCGGAGGGGGCACATAGCATTCCCGACAGTAGCCCTGACTTGTGCACTGCGGGCAGGTACGAGCGGACCATAAGGCGAGGGAAGGAGGGACCAGGCACTTTTTGGGTGACTTTAGCTTTCTATTGGCCAACATTGCGGTGATGGTATGAGAGATGCAAAGTTCCATGTCACCTAATATAGTAATACATCTCAAAAACAGCTCCGCTCTTTTAAAGGGGCGGCACTGAATTTATTCAGCTTCGCAGCGGCGAGTTTGTTCATCCATTTGAAACAAAAAAAAAAAAACCACAAAAAAGAGAATGGCCTAATGCGTACAAAGTCACTGTCTGACGCTATCTATCATACAGTCAGATTAAATAAACAAGCCGGGAGGAAACCATCAACCAAATATGTGCTGATTTAATTTTTTTTTTTTTTTTTTAAGCGAGAGAACGGAGGTTTCGTTTTTAGTATTCTGCAATATCCGATGGCAGGAACTAAAAAACGGGAGTTCAGTGCTGTGTGAAGAGCGTTCAAGGGGAAATCCGCGCTCAGGGTTTATACAGATGTACAGTGATTGCAAAAGAGAGAGACCCTGAGCAGCCCCTGCCTGCCTTTGGAGAGGGAAATGCCGATTGGGTTTTGCTCTCATTTGTTTGTAAAGCTTTCAAACAAAGAAGCAGCACTGTCTGGGGGGGAAAAATTTTAAAAATCAACCAAAACAAGCGCGGGTGAAGGTGTTGCAAAATACACCAGGGTAAGGGAGGAGTAAGTAAAGGAGCCGCTAAAATAAAACTGCAAAGTCGCAGGTAGAGGAGGGGCGGTTCGGGGTTTTGTGAGTTGCGGGGGGCGAGGAAAAAAAAACCAGAAATAAATAAACAATCTCCTTTCTGCAGAGAAAATAAATAAAATAAAGAAATAAAATAAAGAAAAAGAAATAAATAAAGAATCTCCTTTCTGCAGCGCCCGGCTGAGAGAGGCACGGGGATGGGCACGGTGGGAGGGGGGCAGAGAAACCCTAAAGGGATGCGGTGAGTTCAGGGGGGATCTTGGATGAACCCCGCTCTCAGAGCTGTGCAAATCCTTTCTCCTCTCTCAGGAAGGTGGAAAGGTGAGCACCTGGCCACCCCCAGCAGGACGGAGCCGCCGTTGCCCCTCGAGATTTTGTGTCTTGGCACCCCGGGCTCTCTTCCAGGGAGTTGAATTCTAGATATTTTAAATTCTGGATATTTTGAATGCTGGATCCGCGGCTGTGCTGGGAGAGCTTTGTTGGCGAAGCAGCCCCGGGTCTGCCGATGACAGTGGGAGCGATCCCTGTGAACGGGAAGCCTGAAATATTGCGATTTAATGAGGGGAGGGGTCTGCCGAGCGGCCAGCTCCATCTTCACGGCTGCGTTTGCTGCGGACTTCCCTGAGAAATAACTCCGGGGGATGGGGATGGAGGCTCCTCTGATGCAGGAGAAAGGGTGAAGTGCCCGGGAATGTGGAGGCAGCCCCGGGAGAGGGGCCTGTAAAGAATTTTGCAGAGTGTTTGAGGCACCCCTGGCGCTTTCTTAACCTCGTTACCTCCTTTTTATGACAACTTTATAGGGATAGGTTGGATACCGGCTAAAAGAACGAAGTGATCCCCAAATCCTCCCCAAACCCCGAGCAGCGTCGACATCCCCCATCCTACGGGATGGGAGAAACAGCTTCCAGCGCTCCCTTCCCTTATCCCGGGCCAAAAATCCCTTCCAGTTCGTGCCCCGGAGGTTTCCCGGTGCCCGACCTGGGCTCGGAGCGCATCCCGGCGGGGCGGGGGCTGCCGGCCGACAATCCGGGATTCACTGAGGATTGTCGGGCTCCCTGCAGCCCCCCGGTCACACGGAGGCTGCCCATCGATGTGGGACCGGCCGCAGAGGGTGGAAGTGATTAATTGAACGATAAGCCGGAGCTATCATTTGGAATGTCATTAATGCGTCGGGGAGACATTCATTGGAGACAGACAGCGTTATCTCCGCTTTATCTTCAACAATGCATCACTTTTAATACCGCGGTTTAGAAACAAATGGGGGCTTTAGCCTTAGCCCTTCTCTTCGTGTTTATATTTTTGGAAGAATCACAACTAGTGGGAGTCCCGGGCTCGGCCCCCTGATAAATGAACATTAGCACTTTTTAGAACTACTGTATCAACAAAAAGAGCTGCAGGGCCGCAATAATTGGTGAAAAAGCAAACACTCCGCGAAGAGAGGCCAGGTCTGCTCTGTGTCCGGCTGATTGATGAATAAGTTACTGACATACAGCAGCTCACGGACTTTCCGGGTCGGGGCTCAGCACCCATTCCTCCCCCCTTTGCCAGCCTCTCTCTCCCCTTCCCGGGGCTCTCCAGCAGCCCGCTGAAGCCAGGCTCCGGCGAGTAATTATAATTATATATTGTCCAGCCGAAGGGACAGTGGGGACCGCTTCCCCCCGCTCCGAACACTGCTCACAGCCCGCAGGGTCCTGCCCAGCCCGGGGGAACCTGCCCGGCTATCCCCAGCATCACTTTTACTTTTGTGGACTCGTTTTTGATCACGTTTACGTAACACGAGGAAAATATTATTATTATTATTATTATTATTATTATTATTATTATTATTATTATTATTATTATTATTATTAACAATGATATATTATAAATATAAAATATATTCATAAATTATTATATATTATATATAAAATTTAATAATAATTTTAATAATAATGATAATGATAATGATAATGATAATGATGATGATGATGATAATAATAATAATAATAATAATAATAATAATAATAATAATAATAATAATAATAATAATAATAATAATAATAGTAGTAGTAGTAGTAAAGCGAGGCAGGACACCGAGGAGCGCCCAGAAACGCTCTCTGCGGCCCCAGGGGTGTAAGTGGGGCAGACAGGGTGAAAAACCCGCTGCTATTTTCCTGGCTGTCAGGGGAAAGTGGGGGTGTCCTGCTCTGTCCCCCGCTGTTTTCAGGTTGCTCTCGCTGCCCCCTCGGGGCTGAGCCTGCCCTGGCCTCTCTCAGGCGAGAGTTGCCGTCCACACCCGCTCGCTGCCTCTCTCCGGGATCGCTAAATGCGATTAGTGTTGGGTTTAGTGTGGTTTTGTATTTTTTTTTTTTTTCTGGTGTGCTTTCTATTTTTTCTTAAAACAAAAAAAAACCCGAAATCTTTTTTTGCTGAAACCAACCAAACAAAGAGAAGAAAATTCCCAACCCCGCAATTAGCTCCGGGGGGCACATCCCCTCTCCCTCTGAGCTTTCGACACCTCGGACTGTTTAGAGCTAGAGAGATGGTACCTTTTAAAAAAGTTTTCCTCTTAATCCCAGTCGGTTAAGATGTCCAGGGCCCCCTCCCGTTCTAATTCCCAGCTATCTCCCGAGGACTCTGTTTATACCTCGCCAGTAAACGCTGGGGTTTGAGTCCTTGTCACTAATTGAGTGCTAACACTTCAGGTGCTATAGATTTGTTAAGAGCCAGTAGTCCAGAAATAGCCTATTAGGGTTTCCTTGCGAGAAGCGGTGCCAATCTCCCGGTTCCCCCCGGGACCCCGGGATCCCTGAGGCTCCCGAGGGCTCCCCGCACTCTTTCGGGCAGGAATTCTTTCCAAGCCATTGGGAAGCGGTGGTGCGAGCCCCGGCTGAATAAATCCTGCTGGAGGGATGGCGATGCTGCCGTGCCTGTCCCACCGAGGGTCCGGGACACCTTTGGGGGCTGGTGGGGCGGCTGGAGCCAGGGAACGTTTTGCTCTCACTCTGGAATTCTGCAGAGGGAAAAGGCTTTGGAGCTGTCCAGGCACTCCAGTCCACCGCAATTAAAACCTTTTCTTCTTATATTTTTTTCCCCCCATTTTTCAAAAACTGTTTATTTTTATTATTATTATTATTTTCATTCCCCCCAGTCCTTTCAAGCTCTAACGAAGCTCTCCTTTTCCGGCCTTCAAAAATAAATAGTTTTGACCTTGACGTGAAGCCGGCCTTGCAGAGGGGGCTCTGCTGTGGCCGGTGCTCGGGAGCGCTGCCCTGCGAGCCCGGGGCTTCCTCCGGGACAAGCCCGGCCCCGAGCCAGGACAGCCGGGTGGCCCTGCCGGCACCCCCGCTCACCCCGCCGGCTATTCAGGGAATAATAATTTAGGGAATAATCGTTCCCCTCCCGCAGTGCAAACCGAGGATGCAGCCGAGAGTCAGGGCACAGCCGGCCAGCACCACAGAGCTTTCCCTTTATTACAGGAATTGAGGCAGAGCCGGACAAACCTCGCCGGAGCTGCTCGGTTTGGGCACCCCAGCCCCGCGCCCGGGGTCGCCTCTTTTCTTCTCCGCCGGTGACTCGGGTGGGATAACTCGGGCAGGAGGACTCGGAGAGCAAATGCCTCCCTGGAGTTTTCCCTCCTGCCCTGGGCTCCGTGCCTGGAATCTGACAATTCCGCTGCTTCTTGCACCTCGGGTGCTGGAAGTGTTTTTCCCCCCGGCTGAAGCGAAAGCTGGGAGCTGGGCAGATAAATGAAAAGATTTAATTTTACGCTGCCTGTAACATTTTTTCCCCCCCTGAGTGTAACTGTGCCGGGTTATCTGGTGAAGAGAGCGATGGGGGAATTCTCCGACCTTCCCGTCGCCCTCTCCCCGTCCCCGGGCAGCGCCCGCGTTATTTGCTCTTGTTTCGGACCCGCCGGTTTTCTGCGCTTCAGAAACAGTTTTTTTACCCGTCCAGGTAATCCCTAAAGCGCTTTTTCGTTACGTTTCCATGGGGAACGCACTCAGGCCAAGAGCCACACGGTGATTTTTAGGGACGGGGAATTAAAGGACAGAAGAGACTTTGATGTGACAACGCTTTGTCACACGCGTCCAGCGGCCGGGACGCACCGGTGTCCGGCGATGGACAGAAAAAGAGTTTCAAAAACGAAATACCTTCCGGGCACTGTGAAGTCTGGGCTGCTTCGAAGGCCAAAGCTCTAAACTCGGCGGGGCTTTGTCCCCATCTGCCTCCCCCGGGCAGAGGCTTCTCACCGGCTCCGATGGGAACGGGAGCGGTGCCTGGCCGGGAAGGCCGAAACTGCCGCAAGATTTCAGGGTGTTTGCGGCTCGTCTGTCCGCACGATGTGTTCCAGAGGAGATAAAGGTCTGACTCCTCGGGTACTTCCTGCTGGCCGTGTAAAATCCGATCCGTCTTGCGATGTCACCGTGCGCGCTTGGCGCTCCTCGGGAGCCCGAGGGGGGCCGGGCCGGTCAGGGGGAGTCGCGTTTAACATGAGAGGGTGTTTGGGCTTTATTTGTCTTAAAAGTGTTCTGTCCTCGCCCATACACACCCGCGGGGGTGAGGGAGCGGCCGCGCTGCGGGCATCGCCTTGCCCGGGGGTGCCGGCTCGGCCCCGCCGGTTTCGCCCGGGGACTGCGCGTTCCCCCGGGGCTCCAGCAGCAGGATCCATCCCGGCCCCATCCCTCTGGAAAAGCTCTTTTTTCAGGGATCCGCCGAGACAGAGGAGGATGAACTCAAGCGGCTTGAGTTACAGAGCGCTGACCCCCGGCTCCTCTCCGGCGTCTCCCGGCCGTGTCCCCTTCGCTGCCAGCCTGTGACCCAGAGCCGGGGAGCCAAAAATCCGCTGTCCTGGGGCAGGCGGAGGCCTGGAGGGGTGTGTGTCCCCTTCCTCATCCCCTTCCTCATCCCCTTCCTCATCCCCTTCCTCATCCCCTTCCTCATCCCCTTCCTCATCCCCATCCCCATCCTCATCCCCATCCCCATCCCCATCCCCATCCCGTTCCCCGTCTCCGCCGCTCCCGCGGGGCCTGCTCGGGGTGGCCGCTCTGCCTTTTCCGCTGTCCCCTTGCTGCAGAAATTCCGAATTCCCGGTTCGGCACCGCTCCTTTTGCCGCACTTGGCCCTGGGCTGTCCCGAGGGAACATCCCCGCTGTCCTGGGAACTTCTCCGCTCCCCAGGGCGCCGCTCCTGCGTCTTTCAGGTAATAGGAAATAATTCCAAAAAAACCCACAACAACCCATCTACAAAAACCAACATTCCCTCCAAATCCAACAAACCAACAACTACCAAAATAATAAAAAAAAAAAAAATCAAAAGAAAGGAAGAAAAGAATACCCCCGGCCACCGTGGAGCTCTCGGACCCGCGATTATTTTTTCCCTGTTCCTCCTTTCCCACTCCTCCTTTCCTTCTCCCGGGAGAAGCTCAGCCCTGCCGGAGCAGGATCAGCACTTTGAGACTTTGAGGCGTAATTTTGTTGTTTATTTATTTATTTCTATTTATTTTTTTGGAAGCGGGGAAATGATCCTTTATTGGGTTTTGTAAAGATCTGTATGGGAATGGATGGGTTTATCCGAATTGTTCCGTTTTTGCATCTTCACAAAGCGAAAACTCCGGGTGCTCCCGCGGCTTCTTTTCTAGAAAGCAAATGTTTGGGAAGAAATCCGTGCAGAATTCAAATATATAAGAACGAGAAACCGGTAAATACAGGCACGAGAAAGGGTTTTTATAGCGTGATGAATGTATATGTTTACAGTACATAAAACACAGATATTTCAAGTGCATGGCAAAAAGGAAAGGGTAGAAAGAAACGAAAATATTGTAAAAATTTTTCTAAATTTTTACCTCATTCTTTATTTCTTTTTCCTCTTCTGAGTGAACTTTTCAAGCTTTTGGTAACTTTGCGAGTAATTATTATGATTATTATGATTATAATTTCAAAGGAATGTCGCATAAATAAAACCAGATCTGAATTTTTATTCCCTAAATTTTGCCTTAATTATCAGCCCGTTTTTCAGCGCTAGAGGAGGAAGCACCTTTTAAACGGCAGCCTTTATTTTTTTTTCTTGGAGCCTCGGAAATCCAGTTAAAAAACCTGGAGGAAAGGAGGGAGAAGTTCCCGGGTGCCTCGGTGCTTTCCTCTCTACCAGCTCTGTGAGATCCCTGCCCGGATCAAGCCCAGCCGCCGCCGCCTTTTCTATTTATCAATTAAAGAACCAAAAAACCCATAAATAAATTCCAAGTGAGACGCACAAAGCCTTAATCGCCCTTTAATTTCTCTTGCAGGGTTTATTTGTAATAGAATCGAAAGGATTTGGGGTTGGCTGTTGCCTCTTACACTTTTGTCTGCTCTTCTCCCCGGCGGTGCTTTGGAACTACTTTTGGTTTTTAATTACATCGTATCTGCCGTGCCTGAAAGCTAAAATTAGTGAGAGGAGCCGGGGGGGCCGCGCTGTTTTTGGGAAAGGAGGAATTTGAGGGTTCAATCCCGAGGAGCTGCCCAGGAGAAGCGGCTCGGGTGGATCTTGGCTTTGGGATGCATCACCCGGGGCTCCTTCAGAGCTGGTTTTTAAAGGCAGGACAGGGATCTCCATCCCCTGGCTGCGTTTTTTGCTGTGCTCAGTGTCCCTGGAAGCCCCTGAGCATCCGCAGAGCTCTGCAGCTGCAGGGTTTGTGTGTGCAGGAGTGCACATTCCTGGGCAGCACCTGCTGCAGGTGGAGGGAGGAGAGAGCCTGGGATGATGGTGCTGGGGAAACACCGCCCGGGCCCCATCTCCTGCAGCTCTCTGGGTTGGGAAAAGGTCCCTGGGGGAGGCACTGCAGCTTTTTGGGGCACCTTCACATCTGAGGTTAGAGCTGGAGTCAGAAAAGATCCTTTCCTCTCGTTTCTGTTGATTTCCTGACCCCGGCCCAGCGCAGTTTTAATGTTCAGCCTTGATCAGAGCTCAAGAGGACATTTCCTCCTCCAGCGTTTCTCTGGGCAAAGAGGCACCACCAGATTTTTTCCATAATGATGAAAACATCTGGCCTCCTCTGAGCTGTCAGCCTCTGCTCTGCTCCTTCCCAGATGCCTTCCCCACTCCAGGCCTGCAGCTGCCCCAGCACAGCCCCTCCGTGCCCAGGGAATTCCCAACCTCCAGCCCAGGGATGCTCGACACTGCCCACACGGAGGGACTGACTCCTCCAGGAGCTTCATCCCCTGGCTTTGGATTTTAGACACAGGCCAGGGAGGTGGAAATCTCTACCCTGAGTTATTTTCTGAGGGTTTTTTTTTTCCCCTCACTGTGTCCAACAGAAGTTGTTTCCACCACTGCTTCCTGTGCAGTTCATCTGCTCCACGGTTTCCATCCTGGAGTGAGGGGGTACACTCGTGCTGTCAGCCAGGGCACTGATTTTCACTGTCAAAACATGCTTCAGTAATAAAACCAAGTTTAACTTAGTTATTAAACTTAGTAATAAACTAAATTTATTAGTTGGGCCCTTAGTTTTGTGTGTCAGAGTTAGACCAGGCATCCACTTTTAGAAAAAGTAAAAAGATAATAAACTCCCCAAAGAGAAATAAGGAAATATTGAAGCACGGATTCAACAAGATCCTAAAGTGCTGATCAAATTGTAAATATCCAAATTACAAGGATCTCTCGCGTGCTTGACTTTCATAACAGAACTGAGGTGAAAAATGAGAAATTTTGTTGCCATATTGTGATTTAAGAGAAAAAAAGTCACGAAACTGAACCGGCCCTGGAAAGTGAGCAAAGGTACATCCAAGTGGAATGACTGAAAAAATAAATATGTTCTTAGGCCACAAGAAAATGCTCTGAAAGATGCAATTGGCTCCAAGCAGTCAGAGCAGCCTGAGCCCTGTCTAGAGCAACTCTCAGGATTTCAGCATATAAAAGGAAAGGGGGCGATGTCCTATGTTTAAAAATATGACTTTACTTAGTCCCAAGGAAGAATAAACAAAGCAAAGCCAAAATCCTCAATGTCTCTAGAGAAAAAAAAAAAGCTTAACCACAATTCTAAACTATCTTTTTCCTTGTCCCTCCCCACTTTTTAAAAAATGGATGAATAACAGCACCAAGCTCCAAAGCCTTGTGTCATATTCCAGCCTCTCCAGCTTCACTCTCATTGATGCCAAAGTTCATGGAAGAACAATAATATTTACAAAATACGAACCTGATCCAGTAGTTCACATTCAGGCAATGCTCTGCACTTAAGGTGATGGAAGCTGTGGCAAAACAGAGAGGAAAATCCCAAAGTATCTCCTGTCCTGGGAACTTGAATTCCATCTGGGATGTGAAAGCTCTGCTGGGCTGATCCCTGGCTGTGCTGGTGTGGAGGATTTTGGGCAGTGGACTGGGATAACTCCATGGTGGAGATCTAATGGCAAGAAAATCCCATTCTCATTTCTGTCCTCATTCCCACCACATTTATTCTGAACCACTTGTTAGCTGGATGAAAGTGCCAGTGGGATAAAATGTCCTGCAATGGGGATTTCTGCTCTGTGTTTTGAGGGCAGAAAATGCTGCTGTCTCTGTGTACATTTTTATTTAAGCTCCACTAGCCCTGGAGTAAATCCTCATTTTGAAAAAGCCCCTTGTAGCACTGGAGTCACTCTGAGCTGGTTTTTGTAGGTATCACAGGTGGGCAGAAGTGAGGGGAGAGGGACAGTGTGTGAGCTGAGGCCCTCAGCACTCTGATGTGGCTCTGTTGTGTACATTCCCTGTCAGGCTTTTGGGTTTATTTCAGCTCTGCCTTTCCCCACTAAAGCCTGTGTCTCTGCACAGGATGCACAGTGCTTGTGTAGCAAAGCAACAATTCAATATTTCGTTTTATCCCTGTTGTTGGGCTCCCAGCCTTGTTCCACAGCAAGATCCTAAACCTCAGAGTTGTTCAGTTCCTCTTTCATTTCAGGGGTGTCCAACTGCTCTGAAGGTATGAGAGGTTCTGCCTTTGCCTGTCCCACGTGTGGAGAGAAAATAACCCAGGAGTTTTAGCCCTGGATTTAAGGTGCAGAGTGTGAGGTTGAAAGCATCCATGGATTTGGGGTGCTCCATGTAAGATTGCTGCAGCGTGATTGAAAAGAATTTTGGAGGTTACAATGTGCTGCAGCATTCCAGGCATGGAGAAATTGCTATCTAATGGGGGGTAACTTGGGTATGTTTAGGTGATTCTCATGTGGATAATAAAAATTCCAGGTCCTGGTGCAAAGGTGAAATCTTTTCCTAAATGCACAGATGGGTTATAGTCACTCAAAGCAAAAATCCTCAGGAATTTTCTGATGCATTGTTTTCCAGCCTTGCTCTCCCCTGAGGTCTTCCAAATAAAGCAGGTAGATACAGGTTCCAAAAAAGAGGCAGGTACCTTCTGGACCAGCTGCTAAAAGGTGTTCAGCAAGTGAAAATAATGGAAATATCAGTCAAGTCTCTGTTAGGTGAAGAGCCAGAGATGAGAGGCTCGAGTTTGGAAAGCTTTTGTGCATGAACATGAAACAGAGGGGGAAATAAAAGGGTAAATGCCCTGAACTGATCATTTACACACTGTCCTCCCACTCAGGCAGCTCCTTTCTTTGGGATTTGAGAGAATCTGCTGCAGACAGGTGCCACCAACACCTGCATCTGCTCCACCCGCAGGCACTCAGACCATCCTAAAGCCAGAAAAAAGTGGAGCTCCTTGCTTGCTCTTTGTTTACTTTCCATTTTGTAAATTTAAACCCATCTAATTACAGTTCTGGGAGTGAACAGTCCATGTGTACAAACTTGCAGCATCCTGCCTGCCTGCTCTTCCCAGGGAATGTTATCTCAGGTGCCAGCTCTGTCTGGTTTGGGACACCCCATCCCTGGGTGGCTTCACTTTTATCAGTCGTGGTGGGACATTTTTCTGCTGGGAAAGGCCATCCTTAGGAAGAGAAGCTGTTACCTCATCAGAAAGGGGTGAGGTGGGCCTGGCTTTTGATCACTTGATTAACTCAGACTCGATGTGAGCACTGACCCACCACGGGAACACCAAGGCATCCTGTCAAACCCATCCCTTTCTCCTTCCTGCCATCCAAGGCTCGAGATAAGCAATAGTGAGATGTCTGGCTGGCTGGTGGAACCAGAAGTTTCTGGTCTAATCCATGCTGGGCTACAGCACAAGTGTCTACCCAGGATCACAGAGTATTATGTTTTATACAATACGTGCTGGTGGGTAAATTTAGAGTTGACAAGTCCCTTCCACAATTGGAGGACTCAAGGACAGTCCTATCAGGTGGCAACTGGCTGGGGGAGTATTTATAATCCATTTGCTGACTGGAATTAATATGAATCTGTCATCCCTTGTGCCACTTGGGAAACCACGTAACCGAGGGCTGACGGTGCCAATAGCTGTGGGAGATCTTTTTTGGCAATAGCTGGACGTGTTTTTCCCGACTGATTTCAGCAAACGTTGTCACTGAGATAAAGCACTGTCTGGATCCTCTGTTTTCTGAGCCCTGCAGGCTTGGGGAAAGGGGACATTTGACACGGGCAGGAGATTGTGGTGTGGGGGCAGCCGAGGCACAGCTGGCGTGTCCGAGGAGCTGACAGCTGTCTGGGGAGCAACCTCAGCATCTCCTGCTCCTGTCTGCTTTTAGCAGGTAATGCTCCCTGTTATCTGTGCCCACAGACAGGGAACTGAGGCTTCCTCTGTCCTAATCAGGTGAAATACAGCCAGGGCAGCTTCTCCAAGCAAGGAAGGACCTTGGCTCCTTTCTTGTCAGCTGCAGCCGTATATTCGCTGAGTTTCCCTTCCCTGTTTGCCATGATTGCCTTGATGGAGTCTCTTACCTCGACCATTTGATTTTTGTGTGTGTTAAAAGCAGCTGGGAGTGTTACTCACAGGAGTTCCCTGCAATGCTGAGCTCCTCCAAAGCTCCATTCCTGCTCAGCAGCCCCCGCTGGGCTGGAGCTGTGGCTCCCTTGGGAGCAGTGAAAGCCGTGCCTCCAGGTTTCCTGACAAATAACAGCCCTTGGCTGAGCAGATGGGTGATGCAGATGTAATAAATGACAATAAAACTGGGGAGTGTTATAGCTGACAGGAATTTTATAAGGTAATTAATTTTCCCCAGTTTTTGATGTTTATTTTTTTGCATTTCACTGTGTTCACAAAAGGCAGAGGGGCTCCCTCCCTTTCCTCTACCCAGACACAAACCCCTTTCCTTGCAAATATTGTTCAGCCACATTTTATCTCTGAGCAATAAAAACCAACTTATTTTTAATCCATTGATAACATGCTCTAAGACCAGCCACCCAAATTTCAGACACAGAAAGACAAAACCTTTAAAGAAAAAAAAAAAGCTTTATTCCGAGAAGGTTTCCTGGAGATTTTTCTGAGGAATGATGGGAGGCTGGTGGCATTCCCTAGGGATCCATGTGGTTGCCCTCTGCCTGATCCCCTGGTGACCTCCCCCTCCTGCTGATGCTCTCCCAGGCCCTGGCTGTGCAGCTCCTTGCCCATCCCAGATGGACACGGCCAGGTTTCAGAGCTCTGGCACGTGAGACATTTGGAAAAAAGATCAGAAAATCTGCCCTGAAGTTTCCAAGCAGGGAATTAGGTTTCATTTCCTCCTTTTTTTTTGCCCCCAGACTGGGTGGAACTGGGGCTGGATGGTTACAGGGGCAGTGCAGGTCATTAGAGGAGCCTTTTTTCCCCCTCCTGTGTCTCCATGTCTGTGTGCACTGATGGCCGAGCTCAAGCACTACAGTTTAGTTCTTAAAAGTTTCAGATGTCTCTTCTAAAAGGAACACAGAGAGAATTGTTCTTCCTTTAGGATAGTCTTTCTAGACTCCCACACCCTCCTGAGATGGGAAGTTTTGCCCCCGAGACCTCTTGGCTTCTTGCAGAGAGATTTTATTCTATTTTTAAAGAAAATTTAATTGACTTTAATTGCGCCTGCTAAATGCAAGGAGGATCCTGCATCTTACGGTTCCAAACAAAAGTTCCTTGGAGTTTTAAACGAGGCTTTAGGCAGGTTTGATGTGCTTAGGGAGGGTAAAATAACTGGAGATAGCATCCAGATTTACCATTTGGCCTGAGACTGCAGGGAAAGGGATGCAAATCTCTAGTTTGGCACATGGCACACACAGAGAAAATGGTACTGAGACCCACAGCTTGCTTCACACCAGATCTTTTCCCTGTCTGCATCTGACTCCAAGCCCACGCACGTTTCAGAAGAGAACTATATTCTGCATCCCTAAATCACATGAACTGCTGGAAGTTGGCACAGGTTTGTCCCCAAACAGAAACCAGAGAAAAGGCTTCCTTCCAGGAAATCTGCTGCCAGATGGTCATTTTGAGCAGAAGGAAAAGAAGAAAATGTTAAATGCTGCTCTGCTTTGAAGATTGGTTTCATAAATGCAGCTTCATGCACAGTAACATTATTGGCTGTTCCTTCCAAAGCAGTGTCAAGAAGTGGGTGTGTGTAATTTATCAATGTGTCTGCTCCCTGAAATTAATGGAAAATACAAATTTAGAACCTTGAGCTATTAAATCCTTCTATATTCCATCCCCTTTTATTCCTTTGCACAAACCCCATTACCGTGTACCTCTCCCTGCTGGCCATTTCACAGGCCCTGCTGTTCACTTTCGGGTTTTTTTTCAGGTATTTATTTCTCCTGGTGCTTTTTCCTGGCATCACAGACAGGTCTGTAATTGCCTGGCTGCTCTCATCCCCTGCTTTTGAGGACAGGCAGTGCCTTTGCCCTCTGCCTGCCTGCTGTATCTCACCTGTCCCTCACAAGTTCACTAATGGCTGAGATAAGCAGCTCCACGAGGATCCAAGGATAAAATTCCTCAGGGACAGCTGATTAGGGAATATCCCACTTTCCAGCTGGTTCTGGCCCCGCTCAGAATTGAGCTGTGGCTGCTGTTGTGGATGCTTTAGGTGAGGAGAGGAGCCAAGGCAGGGGTTGTTTGTTTGCTGTTTGCTTCCCTGGGGTTTTTTTATCCCTGCAGCTGATGATCCTCTTCCCTGCTCCTTGCAAGGCTGAGAGCAGAGAGGGGTTAAACCACCTTCAGAGGAGTTATGTGGAAAATCAGCAATGCTCAAAGGTTGATTAACTGGATTTTATTAAAGGAATTAAGCTGTTTTTCACTGTGTCTGAGCCCTGTTACACCTGTGGGGGAGGGCTTCGAGCAGAGCCCAGCAATGGGCAGGGGCTGATCCCAGGAAACTTCACCTGGGATAATGGGAGGAAAAACCTTTTTCCTGTGCAGTGAGTGATCCCTGAACTGATCCCAGAGCAGGGATGGGATCTCCTCCCTGGGGATATCCCGGAGCCCTCTGGGCACTCTGCTGTCCCTGTGCTCTGGGATGGCCCTGCTGGAGCAGGGAGGTGACACCAGTGACCCTCTGGGGTCCCTCCCAGCCTGAGGTGACACCAGTGACCCTCTGGGGTCCCTCCCAGCCTGAGGTGACACCAGTGACCCTCTGGGGTCCCTCCCAGCCTGAGGTGACACCAGTGACCCTCTGGGCTCCCTCCCAGCCTGAGGTGACACCAGTGACCCTCTGGGGTCCCTCCCAGCCTGGGATTTTGGGATCCCTGCGGCTGCAGCAGCTGCAGAGCTTCCCCAGCCCTTTCCCTTCCCATGAGCAGAGCAAGGTTGCCTTCAAGTGAAAGCAGAAAGGAACTGCAGGGAGGGAGGGATGAGGACTCTGCAGCTCAGAGCACAGGAGAATTTATCAATTAAAAACACACAGGAACAAACTCCCACCCCCATAATTTGACAAAATGTCCTTAATTTTGGCAATCCCGACCAGAATCTGTGGTTTTTCTGAACTCAGAGAATTTACACTCCTTTCTCACTGCTGCACAAAAATTGAGCTGTGGCTGCGTGGGGATAAATTGGTGCTGCCAAAAGGAGTCAGAGCTTCGGCTTTGAGACTCGACACCGTGGCTGTTCTCACCCTCCTCTGGTTTTTCTGCAGAAGAAATAAGTTTTTCTCTCTGCCTGACACAAAGGGCCAGATTCTCCCTTTGTGTGCAAAAGGACAAGCTTTGCTCTCCCTCCCAGCACCCCATTGTTCTGCTTTTCTTTAAATGGAGAATAAAAAAATCTCACTTCTTAGTGGTGGGTGATTTTGATTAATTTGAATTATTTTTCTCCTAAAAAAAAATGCAACTTCAGAACTAATGACACAAGTGGTCTGAGTTTAACTTTCCTGAAAATAGCCTTCTTAAATTTTAGTTTCTTTTACTAAAAAAAGCTCTTGAAATAACATCTCAGGGTTTACTTGTAGTTAATAGCAAGTTTCTACTATTTCAGAGCCCATCATTCATTTTTTTGGAGGTTCTAAATAAATATTATTCCTATTTTAAGTCCTTGCACCTCCTCTGCTGTTACCCTCAGAGTTGGATGAGAAATCTGGGTGCTGACAGGAGGAACTGAGCTGCTTTCCAGAAATGAGGAGACCAAACTTGAAGTGTCATCAAACAAATTGAAAACCTGCAGCAAACACCTCCAGCTGCTCTGTGCCCTCTCCCCATCCTTGTGGCTTAAGCAGTTGGGAGGTGTGAAGGCTTTTTATCCTTCCAGATGCTCTAAATCCACATGAGAGGGGGTGTGGGAATTCTGGGGCTGGGGAACAGCGTCTTGGAGGTTGTGGGGCTCAAGATTATGAGATTATTTAATTTTTTAAAATTTTTTTAATCTCTGGGCAAATGACATTTCCTTCCTGTTGTGGATGTGGCTGTGCAGGGCAGGCTGGTGGCTGTGCTGGCAGCAAGCTCAAGAAGAGAATTTAGCAGATAATTTGTTTTGAGCTGGGTGCAAAGCAGTGATGCTGCCTTTCCCTAGGCAGAAAAGGGGCTGTGAGAGCAGAGGATTTTACCAATAAATACAATAGTGGCTGTGCTGGGTTTTTTCTGGGATGGCAGGTGTCCTAACTCCCCATCCCTGATCCAAACCCCCCAGCCCCCGGCTGTATCCTCAGGTCCCTCTGGTCCAGCCCTCCCTGCTGTGCCTGCCGAAGGTGTTTTCCTCGCTCTTGCTGAAGATGGTGCTGCAGAATAGGGAATTGTGGCTGGGAGAGGATTGCGGGTGGGCACTGCTGCTGCTGGGGCACAGATCCTCTCCCTGAGCTGTGCCCCTGGCTCCTGGGGCTGCTCAGCTTCCCAGGGAAACACTTTGGTGCTTCCTTGCCAAGGAAAAAGGACTGGCTGGTGGTCCTTGACCTCCTGCCTGCCCCGCAGGGGTGTCGGGACAGGGTGGGAATTCCTGAGCCACCTTTGCCATTTCACTGTGCACAGGAGTGTGGGGCTGGGCCAAGGGATTGAAATGGAAATATTCACACTTTGAGCCCCTCTCCTGCCCCACGCTGATGTGGGGTTATTTCCCTGCAGGGATCCTGGCTCACGCTTTGCACTCCCAATTCCTGGCTGATGAGCTCTGGGGAATCTCACGGCAGCAGTTTAGGAAATGACTGCCCCACTTCTCCACCTTGGGGACAGGACCAGCTGCACTTGCTGTTCTCCAATCTGAAAACTCGGTTTTTTCTTTGATATATTTTATTTTCTCTGGGGGACAAAGTGACCTTTGCCAGTGGCATCAGCTGATGTGCCAAACTCCCCCCGAGATGGAGCTGTGGGTCCCGTGGGGCAGGGCTTGCCCCAGGAGTGGAGACCCCCAGAAAAATCCTGTAGGGATCCCCAGCTGGGCTGCTGTGCTCGACCAGAGAATGTCAGCCAGAGCCTTAAATACTTGCACTTCATTTATTCTGGATTTTCCATACCTGTATACATTTATTTCATTTCACTTATCAAGTACTTATTCAGATTTTTTTAGAATTTCTTATTCTAAAGAATAAGATTTTTTATTATAAAAAATGACGCGGGGCATATATTCATTTTTTTGTTTTGTTTTCCTTTTTTTGTTGTTGGCAACACTTGGTTTTTTTTTGTGATTTATGAAATTTATCAGGATTGAAATGGGAATTCAGAAAAGAAGCCATGAGAAGGAATTATTATCTAAATTAAACTGTCTAATGTGTTAACTACAGATGAAAAATAAAGAGTATAAGGGCCTGTTCTGTGTATAAAGCTGATTCCTTGAGGGAATTTTTAAATAGGGAGTGAGAGGAAGTATTCTTGCTGGTCAAGGTCTTCACAGTTTTAGTAACAGAACATATTTTAGATTTTTCCATGGCTAGAAATGGAAAATAAACTTTCTTGCTTTTCAATTGATTAATTAACACCTGAATGATAAACTACCCCGCTCCAACCAATTGAATAAATCAGAATGAACAATTCTGATCATTTTTTCTGTATTTGCAGTGAAAGTTACTTTCCTCAAAATTTGTTGAGTTCTTTGCCGTGTTCAGGTCATGGTGTGTGGCTTCCTGCATTTCAGCAGCTTGACTTTCCTTTAAAAAGTTGTCATCATGTATAATTTGTGAAATTTTTCTCCATAGTGCAAAGGATTTCAAGAGATGATGGTATAATTTTGATTCTATTTCTGATGTCATTTTAAATTCAAGTAGGTGAAATGAAAAAAAAAACACCCCAAAATGTAATAATTCAATGTACATCTCCACCAGCAGCTCCCACTGGTTGCCTGTGGATAACCCAGCGGGTATTTTCAGGCTGGCACTGGTTTTGTTGGCATTGATCTCAGCTGGGGAGGATTTCTTATTTTCTGCTCTCACCCTCCTGACATTTATTCCTGAAGCACAGGGCTCTAGGAGTTGTTGGGAGGGGTTTGGATTTTTCCCATCTGAGCCTCAAGAATTCTGTTTCCAAATGCTGCTGGAGATGTTTTTGCAGTGTCCAGAGCTGCAGCCTGGCTGAGGAGACCTGTGACAGCCAGCACTGCTCTGTGTTCATTTTACAAATCCAGGAGTCCTGCTTGACCTGCAGGAAGCTCCCAGCAGTGCCTAGCAGAGGATAGAAGGGATTTGTTGCCAAAATACAGGTGTCAGGAGCCAGATGATTTGTTTTGTTTTCTAAGACATCCACCTGGTATGGCCCAGGACCTGCTGGGACCTTCCTGCAGGTCAAGCAGGACTCCTGGATTTGTAAAATGAACACAGAGCAGTGCTGGCTGTCCCGGGTCTCCTCAGCCACGCTGCAGCTCTGGGCACTGCAAAAACATCTCCAGCAGCATTTGGAAACAGAATTCTTGAGGCTCAGATGGGAAAAATCCAAACCCCTCCCAACAACTCCTAGAGCCCTGTGCTTCAGGAATAAATGTCAGGAGGGTGAGAGCAGAAAATAAGAAATCCTCCCCAGCTGAGATCAATGCCAACAAAACCAGTGCCAGCCTGAAAATACCCGCTGGGTTATCCACAGGCAGCCAGTGGGAGCTCCTGGTGGAGATGTACATTGAATTATTACATTTTGGGGTGGTTTTTTTTCATTTCACCTACGTTGTGCTACGTGTTTTTGGGCAAGTCACTTCTCACCTCTCCTTTCATCCTTTGCTGTGGCTGTTCCCAGCGTCACCTCCTGGGCCCAGGGACTCCTGCAGCATGTATTTACCTGGATGTGAGGAGGGTAATTAATAATCCTGAGAGCCACCTGCAGCAGGTCTGACAGGTCCAGCTGGCCGAGCACAGCTCCTTCCTGCTCCGAGCTGGGGCTCCCCAAAATCTGGGAATTGTGCAGGACAAGGGGAGCCGAGGATGGGTGGGTGGGTGGATGGGGGCAGGAAGAGCAGGATGTGGAGTGGACACAAAGTTCCGTGTCCTGGCTTTCCCCTCCCGCACATCCCTTGGTTCTTGGGGCAGGTTTTGGGGAGCAGAGCAGCCTCGCACAGGCTGAGCCTCATTAGCAGCTCATTAGTAGTCAGTGGTAATGTCTCCGGAGTGCTTTCTTCACTCCCTGTGCCTTCTGCACAATCCCAGTCCCTCCTTGCAGAGGATGGGTGTCCTCAGGGAAGGGTCGAGCTGAGTTTGCCTCTAGAAATACACCCACAGCGAGCAATTTCTGCCGTCAGCTCCACTCGCTTGAAACCCCTGTAAGAGGGAATTGTGGAGCAGCTGAGAGTCCCCGTTTGCCTTCTCATCTTTCCGTATCTTCTCTGCTCCTCCCCTTTCTGTCTTGCCTGTTCTTACACTTTTCCTTTCCGCTTGTTCCTTGCCTCTCTCTTCCTTTCTTCCTCATTTTTTCCCCCTCTCTCCTTTCTACCCCCTTTCCATCCTCTCTCTCTGTGCTGCTGGATATTGTGAGCAGTGACAGCAGGCTCTGGGAGCTGGAATCTGGGGGAGATAACAGCACTGCCATGAGAATCAGCCTGCTCAGCCACAATTAGCCCTGCTGGTATCTCTCACCTGCGCAGAGCTGCCTTATCATCGCTATTTCTTGGAAAATGAAGGGTCCCAGATACTGATGGCAGATAGCACCGACTCCCATTTCCCTCTGGTTTTCATGTGGCTGGAATCCCTTCCTGGCTCCCTTCTCCCACCATTCGTTCTGCATCCCCGTGGTTCAGCTGTGGGATGGAAAGCAGGCACCGGAGCTTCCCGGCTGGAACGGGGATCCGGGAAAACCCACCTGGTGTGAGTGACACCACATCCAGGAATCCTGGAAGGCCAGAAATAAAACAACACATCAGTGCCCCAGGGCCTCTTTCTGCTGAATCGTTGCCCTGTCTTTGGGAACTTTTCAAGGGCATGAGGCAGAGGCAGCTGGGATTGTTCCTGTGGGGCTGATCCGATCCCACCCTGGTTCTGCACTTCCTCACTAGGGATATGGAGATAATGGCAAATACTCCCACAATTTCTTTTCCCCACCCTGGATGGGCTTTACCATCTGTTTCTAAAGCCTGTGGGCGGTGGGGCTGTCCTTCCTGACCTGTGTTCTGGTGGCAATTTCACCTATCTGATAAAAAACCAGAGCCAACTTTGTGCTGCTGTTTTGTGGGTCCAAGGACCTCAACCAGAATAATTTTTGATTTATCCCAGTGACAGACTGGAGGCACCAGCGTGCCTTCAGCCTTGCCAGTGCCACAGGAGGGTCCCTGCCTCTGGCCCTGCTGTTCTTCTGCCGGAGGAGTAAACTGTGAGTACGGGGGTGTGTGTCCTGGAGCGTATTAGAGCAGGGGTTGTGCAAGCCTTACTACAGGTGCACCTGTGGCTCTGCAGAGGCAGCCAGGGCCTCGTGCAGGGCTGGGGCATCTCCTGGACTGAGCTGACCCTGCCTTTCATGTGCCGCCTCTCCAGCCAGCCGTGCGTCACCGCCGCTTTGGCTGCCGGGCACACGCCGTGCCTGCTCCAGACAGCCCTGGAAAAGCCCTCCTTTCCCTGCTGATGTGGCTCCAAAGAGAGCCCTCAGAGGCAGCAGCTGCCTTTGTGGCCCCTGAAAGGTTCTCAGTTCGCTCATTTTCTCGTCCTGTAGAGAATTGCTAAGATAGGAGAATAGTGGTGGTTTTTATTTGAAGATGGGGATGGGTGTTTGCGCTGGGGACTTTGTTTTTCCTGCAAAACCTGGTTTTCCCATCTCATCCTCTGCCTTCTCTGTCCTGCCTCGTGCTGGTAGAGCATGATCCTCCTGTGAGCTGCCCACAACCCTTTGTCCCGACAGAAGAAAACACAGGTGAATTGCCAGAGGAATGTGAATCCAATAAATTGCAACATTTGGATGTTTATCTGCCCTTCAGTGTTTACCAGGTTGGCTGGCAGTGGCACGAGAGAGGGTTTGACCAACTTGTTGGTCAGCTGGACTGAAATCTGTTCTTGTGTCTGGTCAGTCTGGCAGTGCCCTAAGAACAGCTTGTTCCAAGCAAGCTCCTAAATGAGTTTATGTGCTGAACTGGCATCATCGTGTGTTCTCACTACTGTCTCTGCTCCCTTCTCACTCCACCCTTTCAGGTCTTTGATTTCTATGCTTTTGCTCATAATAAGCACTCTATTTTCCCCTCAGAAGTGGTATCATCCTGCTACCATTTTCCTTGGGGAGGTACAGCTGTCTTTTCTCCTTTAAAGAGAGGGCCTGACCCTTTTTTCCAGGCTGTGATATGTGACCAGCACAAGGAAAGTGTAGGATGGCTAAAATTCAAGCAATAATGTCATAAACCTTAGTAAACTTTATTGCAGATTTTTAAAAGCAGTATTCAGGCTCTATCTTTGTCACACTTCAAGCATTGTACAATTCTGGATTCTGTGGAAAGGCACCATGGATTTCCTGCTTTTCCATGGTTTGCGAATGGGCTGTGCTTAGGGAGTGCTGCATGAGAGCCCTGTGCCTCAGATCAGCCATTGCAGAACGTGGGAAGTTTGAGGACAGATTATTTTCAGCCTCATCTCTGTTCTGGTTTTGACAAGACTGTCCCTGATAAGCCTATGGAGTCAGAAAAGCTTCAGTGATTCGGCAAAAGCCTAATCCTCGTGTCCTGCTATCATTATCAATGGGTTGCTTTAGCAGAGGTTTTGATGAACCCAAGATGGGGCCTTTAATTATTATCCCAGGCTCATTCCCCAGCGCTCCCTGTGGCCAGCTTTCCCCAGCCCATGTCCCACACAGAGCCACATCTCCTTCTCCAGGAATCTGCAGTGTCAGCTGCTGCTGCCACGGACCCTCAGGAGCCCTTTCTTGCTGCAGAGCATTTCCATTTTCCCTGGGCATCCTCTGCCCCCTCCAAGCCATCCTGGCTGCTTTAAATCCCTCTTTCTCTACAGGCTGGAGGGCTTTTAATGAGCTGCTGCAGACTCATCATCGGTGAGCGGCAGCTTTTGGGTCAGCAAGTGTAGGTGGGAGAAAAACCACGTAATTCCTGTCATTGCTGTTGCAAAGCATCTTGTGCAGGGAGTTAATGCTGAGTGCCCAGGCAGGCACTACTTCATTTTCTGCATGGGGAGGCAAAGGGCAATGTTTCCTTCTACCAATGGGATCTTTTTTTGGCCAGGGTACACGGATCAGTAGCCCCAAGGTTGGGGCTTGCTGACAGCCAGGAGCTACTGCAATCATAAATAATAATAATATTTTACAGAAAGCTTCAAGCATGTGCGCTGCATCCCTCTGCAAACTGATTTTGTAGTGACTTGGTTTCATGTCAGTTTAGCAAAATGCTGAATGTGCATAGTTCCTCTTCATTTTATCTTAAAATAGGACATCTAAATAAGGAGCTCTGTAGGCCTTTCCCAGTCTCTCCTGGCTGTCAGCTTTCACTGAGCTTCCCCACACCTCCCACTGCATTTTTCTCCAGGGTAGGAAGAGACTCTGCAATGTAAGTGGGATTATTCATGGGTGACAAATGTAGCCCGGTGTGACTGTGGGATATAGAAAAGCAGCTACAAACTGCAGAAAATCTGAGAAATGGAAGCGGGGTTTCTAGCAGCGATTTCGTGCCATAATGGCTCAGATGGCAGAGGGCTGATCCTGTGCTGTGGGTTAAAATGCAGCCTGGTTTTAGCTTTTCCATGAGCTGCTGTTTCCAACGGCACTGGGGAAGCTGGTGCTGCCTGTGCCACGGGCTCCTGCACTGTGCCAAGCCCTGGTTTCAACCCTGCTGAGGTTCCTCTTGCAGAAACACACCGGGGCTGGTGTCTGTGGTGTCACCAGAGCCTCTGAGATGCAGGGCAGCATCACCAGCACTGCCCCTGGGGCACTTCCAGCAGAATTCCTCAAAAAAAGCCTCCATCTCCACGGAGAACCTCACAGCAGACTCGCCAAAGAACGGCTTCTTACTTGAAAAGAATTTCTAAATAAACTCCAAGCCACGTTTTTATAGGCAAGGATGGTATTTGCAGAAAAGGTTAAGGCTGTAACAGGCAGTATTCTCAGAGATAGGAATTCTCAGCCCCTGCAGCTTCCCATCATTTGACATAAATGTCCCTAACCCTTGAATCCCCATTTCACATTCCCAATCAAGAAAGCCACCAGGTTTTCATTTCAAAATGCAATGCTCCACTGGCTGGGGGGGTTCTTCCCAATGTGAGGATTTCATTAATTATAAGGTTTTGTTTAACCCTGTGCAGGACCTGTTGGTGCTGGGGCTGCAGGAAGGAGCTGGGCAAGGCTTTGGGAGGCATCAGTGGAACTCCTGACTCTGGGGAGGGGGGGTCCAGCTGCACCCCCTGGAATTCCCTCTCCATAATTCACTTGGGGCTCGTCATCCCAGGATGGCTCGAGGCTGGAGATGTGCTGAACTTCTCCCTGGGGGAACAGGCAGCCAAATTTGTGCCTCGAGCAGGTGTGAGAGAAGCCTTTCCTGCGAGAGTCTCCGAGGGGAGCTTGGAAACACGAACATAACTAGCAGTGAAAACTGAGTGGGATTTGTGTTTCTGGTGAGATGTCAGGAAATAGCTTTAAAAATGCTCTGCTGAGAGGCTTCCCAGCAAGCTTTTAACTATTCCCTCACCTGGGAAGATCTCTGGGATGGATTCCTCAGGCGTGACGCAGCAGGGAGCTGCTCTGGAGCTGCCTGGGCTCTCCTGGCATCTCCAGGCAAAGGAGGAGAGGGAAGGGCAGTACCTGGGAACCTGGGGAGAGCAGGCAGGAGCGCTGGCAGCAGCTCTGACTCAGCTCACCGTGTGGGCTGACATATGTAAATTGCCATATACATTTGTAAATGTTTTGGTATGCCTGAGCAAGCCAATATCTGGAATTAATTTTGTTCTTTTGGGAGGCAAGACAGGGAGCCCGTGAAGAGGATAAGTCCAATTGGATCACAAGTATGAATGCTGGTGGGGTTTGTTCAGCTGGCTGAGACCTGTGTGTGTGGATGTGCATTTGCAGCTCGAATTTTCTGGGCTCGGTTTTCCTCACCTCACTTGTAAAGTGACTTGGAGCAAATTGAACTAAGATCACTCCAGCCTTGAAGCAGACTTGTAGCTGGTATTAAACATATTTTAGTGGGTTGTGCAATGCAGAATCTTTGCTCTGCAGTCTGTTTTAGTGTTTCTTTTTCTCCCTGCGCTTCTGCACTTTCTAATGTCAGCACTCTGTTACTGGCTGTGCTGCTTGGTGAGATGTGATGCCCTAAGGGGAGCTGGGGGTCGTTTCTCCATCACTAACGTTTGCCACTTTTGGGAGCAGGGTGCAGGCTCACCATTTTACATGTTAAGAAATGAAAAAGAACTTTTTTGGTTGAAATTTTGGGGAGGATGGTAGAGGCAGAATGCAGCTGCATCGCAGCCATGGTGAGGAGCAGCTACTGCAAAAAAAAAACCACATTAAAAATGCACTGGGATGGTGAGGGGTCCAGCAGAAGTTATTCCTTGGCTGTAGCCTGAGTGCAGGTTGGTCTGAGCTCACATCCCACCAAACTCTGTGACAGCTCTGCTGGCAGGATGCACTCTCCCGTTGGTGTTTGACAGTCCATGACAGGATTATAAAGAGCTGCTGCACCTACAGGCAAAGAAATGCTACAGGTCCTACATTGCTGCAAATCACATTTAGGCTTGTGAAGCCCATCCAAAGGCTTCAACTGGATTAGTTATTTTTAAACTCCACAGAAGGAGTGTTAAAAATGTGCTTTTTCATGCAAGCAGCCTTAAGAAAAAAATAATTAAAAAAAAAAAATTCCATGCTTTATGTTCTGAGGTGCTTTCTCATAATTTCCCCATCCCTTTGCTGCCTACACCCCGACACTGTATGAAAATGACTTTGGAGACAACACAAAGGACTATATCTGCAGCTTGCTTTTTGTAAACCTTAGGATTTTGCTTTTCTCCTTTGCTGAGACTCCAGTAAGCATCTAAGATTTTGATATCTGATTTAAGAGAGAATTACAGCTCCTGTGACATCCCTGTACAGAGCCACTGGCTGGTACTTACTGACAGGTTATTAATAGCTGCCAGTGAGGAGTGAAAGATGCATGTCCTCTGGTTTTAGGGTAAAATCTTGACGGGGTAACTTGCTGTGTGACATGAACTGAGTCTCTCATACGTGCAGGACAAATCTTATCAGCTCTTGCAGCTTGCAGAAAGGGTTGCTGCTGCATTTGTTAATGGGTCTGGCTGGAATCCAGCACCTGGGGCTTAGGGGGCTGCCAACACCTTGCCCACAGGCAGGTGCTGTGGTCAGCCACAGATCCCCTCCCTGGCTCCTCTGGGATGCATTTATGGATGCTGGGCTGTGCCTAAAGCCTGCCTGAGCACGGTGTGCCACTGCAGAGGGGCTTTGGGAACCTGGGATGGTCAGGGCAGTGAGGAGAAACCCGCAGCAGCTGCAGCCCCTGCTCCCTCCCCAGCCCCAACCTGCTGATTTACAGCCATGGGGTGCCTCTGGCAAGCTGCAGCAATCCCAGCCCATGGGAAAACCTCCTGAAGGGGCTTTGTCTGAGCTGGAGAAGTGCAGGAGCTTCTGCTCCCTGGTTGTTTTTTCACCCTCCAGTTGATTCTGCATCTCCCTTCCAGGTCCCAGACCAGCAGCCAGCGAGGTCCCCCTCTCCTGGGGAGTGACACAGGAGGGCTGTGCCCTGCTCTGGAGGGAGGTTTGGCTCTGTCCCCATGTCCCTCTGCCACTGCCTGGCTGTGGGGGACGAGCAGCCAAAGCACTCCTGTCCCCCCTTGGCTGCAGCTGCTGGCTCAGCTTCAGGGGGCTCTTCCCACCCCCTTATCTCCCAGCAGCCGAAATTCCAGCTAAACAAAACCCAGCCACAGACTTATTCAAAACATTTATTAGTGTTTAAGGAAAATAATAGTGTGTGAAAGGTACAGAGCTTTGTCTAAAGCCATATGCATTTTCTTTATTTACAAGCTTATTTGGCTGCAAACTCTACACGAGATAAAACTAGTATGTTTTTCTCCCAGAGATTTGGAATTAAGGACAGTTTGTCTTTTATTTATTTATTTTATTTTATTTTTTTTTTCTCCTTTTAGTTCAGCACTGTAAGTTAGGACAGCATTTTCCAGGGTTTACTGCTATCTTTTTTCCTGTAGGCGTTTTGCTTCTCTCGCAGTATTTTCATTCCAGAACAAGGCTCATTCCAGATGCAAAGCATAAAGGAAACATTCATACCTTGGCTTTTAAGCTAAACCTCCTTCATGAACAGCAAGTTCATAAGGAATGTTAATTAAAGCATCATACAGTATCTAAATGGACTTTTTTTTTTTTTCTTCCTTTTTGTTTTTTTATAAAGAATTAAGGCTATGTAGATGTCACAATAAAATAATCTCAGGTAAAACGCACCCTATCTGTTAGATATGAAAGAAAGGTTTAACAATAAATAAATGATTTATGCTGTCAATAACATTATGGAACTGTATAAAACTATATTTACGCAGCTTTAAACATAAAAAAACCATACTAGTGGCATGAATATATACAACACAGGTCATGACATACGTTTAAATTATCATAGCCAGCAGTGTTTTTTTTTTTAAATGGGGACACTATAATAAATAGAAATGTTAAATATTTACAATAATAGCATATGTGGAATCAGTAGATGAACACATAAAATCTTCACACACAGAGGAAAAAAAATAAAATAAAATGATGCCTTATACAAAAATCCCTCCCACCCACAGCTTGTCCCCCCCCACTCCCCAATTTTCACTGACTAAACAAGGGGAATACACAATTTTCCCCACAGAACCAACGAATACAAATAAAACTGTATGCATGCTGAGGTGATATGTTGACTGAGACATTCAAAGATGTAGATCTCTGTTTGGTTCCCATTGATGAATCAAGACCTCTAACGACAGAGGGATCTTATTTTAGTTCAATGCAAGAACATTGGTAGCAAGTTGTTGTTTCTGGTTTGTGTTAGTTGGTTGGTTTTTTTTAATTGTTTTTTTTTTTTTTTCTTTTTTTTTGTGCTAAAATGCTTGGATTGTCTTTTTGGTTTGAGCTTGTTCTTCGTGGTGGTTCTGTGCCACCAAGGGGGAGAGGACACTTGCAGGGAAGCCACGGAGGCACATGCCAGAAACCTTCTTAGGGTGCCACCAGCAGGTTTTTGGAGCACAGGAGGTGGCCAAGAGAGTCAAACCAAGCTGCTCTGTGGGGCAGGCTGGGTGCCCCAGGGGTGGCTGAGCTGCCACCAGCCCCACGGGGCAGATGCCACACTCACTGCACCATCACCGTGCTCTTTGCTGCTGCAGCACCTGGCCTGATCCCAGCTCTTCCCATTGAAACCTGATGAGAATTTCATCACAGAACTCGGCTAAAACCGGGCAGTGTCAAGGCCACGTCGCTGAGCCAAGGCCTGGTGATCACAGAGACACCTTTTCAACTCAACTGTCCCCTCTTGCCTCCTACGTGGTTGCTATTTAAAGCAGTGCCTCCAAGTTCTGCGGGTGGATCCCTGCATTAAACCCTGAATGTAGCTATTAGGAGCCGTGCTCACTTAGCAGGAACTGAAATCTGAGTTGGAAATTGTAGCCAAATTCCAACACCCTCCTCTCCTGTTTATGCAGCTCCTTCCCACCATGCAGCAAGACGCACGTTAGTTCACTGGGTACGTTCTGTCTCTGCTGAACTGCCTTCCTGCCCCCACAGCTTTCCTCCCAAACTTTCTAAATGAGAAGGCTCCAATCCCCGGTGTGATTCCCACTTTCTAAGAGAACCTCCCCTTTTTTTCTCTAGAGGAAGCTGAGAGCTCACCCTCCTGTCCCTGGGGGTGCTGCAGCCTCCACTTCCAGTACAATATCTGGGAATATAGGATTGCAGAGCTGCAACCTGAGAATAACAATTGCATAGGGGGGTAGGAGAGATATGGCCAAACACCTCATTCACACTTGAAACTGTTTAAAGACAATAAGCTCTTGACACTCTTCACCTTTACTAACTCATTCTGTGGAGGACTGGTCATCGTTACCTGCACAAGAATTAAAAAACCCAAGTCAATCCCCTCTCCTTGTCTTTGGCATTTGGATAAACCAAGCTATAGGCAGGTTAGAGTGGGGCTCCATATCCCAGCAAACCACACCACACTGCTAAGGAGAGGCTTCTGATGGGCCTTCAATGCAGCCCTAGTAAGAACTAAATATATGGGGATTTATAGGGTCCTTCTGCTGTCTGAGCCCACACCTGCCCCTTTAGGCTTGGGCTGTAAGGGTGGAAGACCTGTATCACTGAGGGGGCAGATGGAAGCAGAGAATATGCACAGGGTTTGCAGAGGTCCCTGGGAATTCTTTTGGGGGTCCTGCACCCTGTGCAAGTGTTAACAGTCACATTGCCTTGTCTGGAAGCTGATTACTTGCCTTTGAAGTGACTGGGTATGGTTCTGTGATCAGCAAGTGTCAAGTTATACAGTTGTTAAAAACTAACAGGGGGGCACTTAAAAGCAGGCAGCGTCACCCAGGTGGGAACAATGGCTCAGAAGTGACTTCAGAGAAAGTGATGGAGATCCAGAGCACACACGGTTCCTGTGCCAGAGACAGGGCAGCTCTCCTTGGAAAGCTCCACACAGAGAGAGAGCCCTGAGCTCTGGTGTTCCCAGCCACAGGCAGAAACCAAATGCCCCTGGAACTCAGCCATCTGCTGTAAGGCTGTGCCCTAAACCTTTGGAGGTGCTAAGCCACAAGCAGCCACATGCAGCCTGGCAAAGCCCGCTCGGAACCTTCTCCCCTGCCAAGGAGACCAAAGGAAAAAAAAAAAACAACAAAACAACCCATAATTAAAAAAAAAAACCCAAAACCAAACCCCCAAAACCAAACCCCAAACCCAACAACCCCGTGAACAAGATCCTAAAATTTCAGACGATGTCCGTTTCATGAAAAACGGGGAAAGAATTTAGCTGGAGACATTTTGCCACCCGAGTGCCGAGTTTGCTGGATGGATAACCCATTGCCACTGCTCTCCCTTTGCTACTATATACACACTGACACCGAGGTCCATAGATATCTTGCAATGCCCTGTGCTTGACCTCTGAATGGGAAATGCTTTGGAATGTCCATAGACGGGAGGATGGAACTCGAGGGAGGAGGTTTCCGGGGGAGGGCGGGGGGGAAGGGGGAGCTGGTGCCTCTTTTCACCTCCGGATGTCGGAGAAGTCGGACAGTTCGTCTGCCCGGTCCAGGATCCCGTGGGCCCCTTTGGGATTGTGGCCCCCAGCTTTGACCCGAGTGTTGGAGTGGCCCTTGGTACCTCTCTCCCCCTTGGCTGCTCGCGAGCTCTCCCTGTGCTCGGGGTCGGCGTGGGCCACCATGTCCCCACGGCCAGCACCGGCCCTGCCGCCTTCCCCCACCTTCCTCTCGGCTCCCAGGACGGCGTCTCCGTGCACGGCCGAGGTGCAGAAGCTCAGGATGGAGCAGAGGCTTCCCCAGTTCTGTTCACACTGGGCCTGGACGCTCCTCGTTATTGCCTTCTTCACCTCCTCTCCACAGGTGAGCAGGATGTTCACTAGGTCAACGTAAGGCCTGGAGGGAAAGGGAGCAGCGAGAGCAAAGTCAAGAGCCGTCCCAGGGAATCAGGAAAGAACCTGCCTCAGCCTCACCTCCCAGTGGTGGGAGCCCCCTGACTCAGCAGCAATTCTGCCCATGTTAATTATGGAAAATCCCTCATTCTAATCAGCTGCTTCCCTGCAGGAAATGCACAGTGGCCTCCGTCAAAGCCTCTCTTGCTCTCCCCCTGGAGAAACTCTGGGAGAACTGGAATGTTCACCAGAGGAACAGATGAGCTCTTGCTTGGCAAGTGAAGAACTATCTCACACTTTCTGCCTCCCATCTCCATTCCTCAGGACACAAGGCGAAGGACACCTGCTCCTGTGCAGAGCCATCAGCTTCACCCAACAGGCTCTGTCTCTGGGTGAGGATCAGAGTGTTCACCAGCCCCCAGTCTGGTGAGGGAGGCGTTTTCTCACCTCTGTGAAAGCAACAAATACTCATCCAGAGATTCTCTGGCTTTCCTCATCATCTCCACTGGCTGTTGATCTCCATCACAGGCAAGATCCTATCTGGACCCAGGATCTGCCTGAACAGCGCTCAGACAAATGGAATCCACTTTGGTGGCACTTTTTCTTCCCACACCAAGTTTCATTTCTTCATTTCCTTAAAGAGCTTTCAGTAGCCACCTTTTCCCAGCCAAACAAGGCCTCAGAACATGCCCTGGCTCAATCCCCTCAATTCCCACCCAGCCCTGAGTGTCCCCAAGGCACCAGCAGCTCGAGCACAGGCACTTGGGCTTCTCAGCCACAGGTCACCGAGTGCAGCAATTTTAAAATAGTTGTGGTCACAAGTTTTGTGGGTCAATATTGATGTTGTCTATTGACACAACTGCTCAGCTGCTTGCAGGCCCAGAAGGACGTGCTTAAAAATCTTCCACGGCAGGAACCATCCACAGCACAAGTGGAAAGCTGCCCGGGGTCAGAAGTCGTGGCTGTGTGGGGTGGGTGGTGGGGGTGCACCTCTTGGGCACCCCATCCACAACCTGTGGACAAGTCTAAATCTCTTCTCATTAACTGAAGACAGAAGAGATGAGGAAAACCAACAGCATCTAACTTTACCAACTGCTTAACCTCATTTTGAGAATCGCTAATCTCGGAGAGCCACCTATGCCCCTATCTCAAAATACTTCCCATGGCTGGATTGTTCCTGCTGCTCAAAAAAAAAGAAAGAAAAAGTTCCTTGGAATGCAGCAGGGACGAATCTGCCAAGGCCTGTCACCACTTCCACCATAGCAAATCAGCCTGACCCCCACAGCTGACTCAGGAGGAGGCTTCACCGCCCCGACCGCGTTCCGAACACTCATCAGGAGAGAACAGCCAGAACAAAACAGAGAACAAGCCTGAGAGCTGCCACTTGCTTCTCTGCTCTTAGGTTTTTGTTTTAAATGGAAAGCAGGAGATAAGAGAGAGCTGAGCAAGTTGCATACAAAGTGTATCCAGCAAAAGGATATAAACCTCCCTCCCTCCCTCCCTCCCAAGAAATGAGTTCTTGAAATTGGGCATAGCCTTTGCAGAAATCTTTGTAAGAAAAAAGGTCGCTGGTATGACTAAAAAGTGGCTCAGCTGCCAAATATTTCAGGTATTCAGAGCCTGCCAGAGCCCTGTGGATTAATACTGGCCCATTTCTCCTTGCCTGTTTTACTTTCTGCATTTCAGCCGGCCTGACCAGACTACCTGAACTGAGCACAAGGCTGCAAGTCAGCAGACGTGATTTTATTTCCAGCTCTGCCACACTTGCCTATTGATCTCAAACAAGTTCCTTAGTTCAAGAGCTTCAGAGATGGCCTCTAAATTTAGGGGAGGGGAGGAGGCTGGCTGGTTCTATTTGGGGAGTCCCGCATAGGAGAGCCGAGCTCCCGCTCCGGGAGATGCTGGAGTGTAGGAAGCGCTAAATGAGATCATGCAAATTATAGGTGTTCAGCTGAATGACCCTCTCTTCTCCAACCAACAACCCCCCAGTTCAGCTCCCCAGAAATAAGCAGCTGCCTCTGAGCATTCCTGCTTGAGCCTGTTCATAAAATAAGGATAACTCACTCCTCCTTGGACAGGCTTTTGGCTCACACAGTTCTTTTCATCCCCAAATGATGGGGGGGTTAATTGGTGCCAAGTACCCAATTTATAGCTGCTGACACAGCCCAGGCAGTGCCCAGAGAGGTGCTGCTGGGCAGGATGGAGCCCTGCTGCCCTTCTCCCTCAGCCAGCAGGATGCTGCCCATGGCCCTGAGCACAGCAGCTCTGCCCCCAGCCATGCCTTTGATCCCAGCCTCAGGAATGTCCAGAGAAAGGGCTTTGCTTTCGGGCCACCATGGCCAGCTTGAGCAAACCACAGCACAGGATTTGTGGGAGTAAACTGGCATTGAAGCATCTCCCTGCAACTGCTGCTGAAATATTAGTGGGGGGGTGGTTTTCAGCACTAAGGGAACCAGAGCGCAGCTCCCTTGGGTGGTGAAGAAAATAAAATGCAAGGCTGAAATTCCCAAAGAAGTGATTCAGTAAAAAAAGAAATCGTCTGTCATGACTGCTTGGAGTTTCTGTGCTAATATCAAGGCACAGAGGTGTGGTAGGAAGATGCTCTAAGGTTAAGCCTGATGCCAGGCTGTGGCTCAGCCTTCTTGTTTCAGGAGTGAGATGTTCACCTGCAAGAAAAACAGGCTCTGATTTTTGCATTTGTGCACAAAGAGTCAGTACAAACAGCTTGTGCTTGGTTTGTTGCTGTCATGTAGCAGCTTTGATCAATTCAAAGTAGGATTTGTGCCTGCCATTCCTTGGAGGACAGCTGTGCTCTTAGTTAGAGGAATGAAGTCCTCAAAAATCTGACTTGTGCCTTCATTTTGTACAACCCCATGTTTTATTAAAAAGCATCTGAGATTAATAAAGAAGGAAGATGAATGGGAGATTACCTGGGGGACTGCAGCTCTTTCAGGGACAATTAACTACAAGACATTTCAAAGTATGTATTTAAAGAAGAAATTATCATCTTGCTGACAACTTTGCATAAACCTTCTTCCCCCTTCTCTAGTTGTCACCTCTAACAGGATACTGGGGTCAAAGCGATGCCTTTGAGCTCAGAAAAACAAAATAAACCCATTGTGAGATGCCCCTGGAAATGGCAGACACTGCTGGTGGATTTCCCAGAGCACCAAGGGGATGGGCAGATCCAGCTCGTTTCACCTCCTTCCAGTCACATCTCACCCTTGGTACACAAACCTCAAGGGGCCCTGCAAAGAAAGCTTTACCTTGGTGCTGTACATGAGAAAACAAGAGGTGCTTAAGGCCAGAAGGAGGTGAAACAGCTCTTGGGCAGATGCACAGCCCACTGACACTCCTGGAAGGAGCTCCCACGCTCTGACTGCACCAGCACAGAGGCACTTACTCATGCTGCAGCAGGTCTTTGAAGTGAATCATCTCCACAATGACCTGGACGTTCTCCTTGGCAGCAGAGCAGAGGTCATGCTTCAGGTAGCACTCCCGCTGTAACTGGAACACCATCTCTTTAATGGCAGGGCACTTACGGCTGATGCAGCTGAATTTATGCCTCAAGGCATGAGCCTTACACTTCAGAGCGTCTTTAATGAAGGATTTTCCCTGAGAAGGAAAGAAATGGAGTAGGTCTGTATTTTTGTCCATTAAGCACAGCAGCTGATTTATGCCCAGCCAGCTGCTTCTCTGCAGGACAATGTCAAGGGTTATTACAGTGCTAAGGGTATCACTTAATGGCTTTCCCCTTCTTCTCTGCCCTTAAAGACCCTGCCAAGTTACCCAGCTCTGCTGTCCCAGTGGACCTGAAACACCCAGGGCTTCCCCACTGCTGCTCTGAGGTTTCCTCTGCCCCAACAGCTCAATGCCCAGCCAGGGAAAGAGCAAAAGTAAGCACCTTGAAGTAATTCAGTGCTGGAGTTACTGAATTAATTTGCTTCCAGGGTGGCAGAACAACAAGTTCACACAAAGGAGAGGGCATCCTGCCATGGCTGAGCTCCTCAAGACCACAAGCAGATATCCATTCAGGAACTGCAGGGGTTTTTCTCATTTTAAAATTAGTTTACAAACTCACAGAAACGTATGCACGATCTATATGCACCTGCCCTGTTCCTCAGCTATCAGTATTTTCTTGCTCAGAGAGGGACTCAAATCAGCACTAATAATAATAATAACATTCATCATCATCATCATTCACCCCACAATGTCTTCATGTCTGTTGCAAGAAACTCTGAGAATAAGAAAATCAGATTAAAAGTTAAAAAATAAGGTGGAGGAAAGCTGCTTTAGCAGCATCTCTTTAACCACTGTGACTCCTTCACTCAGTTGCTTGGTGGCCATCAAATCTATCCCTTCCTTTCCCCTTTTATTGGACCCTGCAGCTACAGCTCTGCTCAGACTCCCAGTGCTTTGCTGAGCAATAGACCCATGGAAGCCTCCTGCCCTGCCTCCACCTCCTCATCAACCTCAGATTCTTTTATGCAGGTGCTCCATGAAGACCAAATCCCTGCTCCTCTTTACCCAAGAGTGCACTGGCCCAGCTCCACTGACCCTAAATAAGATTTGCCCCAGACCTGCAAGCAGATGTCCCCAAATTGTTTCAAGCCAGAAATGTTTCTTGCTCATCAAAGAGCTGCTTCATCCCTTTCAGTTTCCCATACCAAAGGCATTCCCTCACCTTTCCCTTCAGGAACAGACACACAGCACAGTAGGCAAATGGGGATGAAAAAGAGAATTCTTATATAAACCCAAACTGACATCAATTCTCAGGTTTCCGAGCAGAGAACAGAAAATGGCCAGTGTTAGTCTTGTCATTTAATGCAGCTTGAAATAACTGGGCATGATACAGAGAGGAGCTGTAAAAGCCATGTCATAGCAGAGGCTAAAGTCACCTTCATGTTAAATAAAGCTCCAGGGGTTTAAATCTTCTGCTCTGCACTGAGGACAGCCTGGATGTGAGATGGGCTGTGTTTGATGAGCAGTGTCTGGGGATCTGGCATCAGCCTCCACAGGCACCATTCCCTGCCTTCCCAACTTTCCTTCCCACTCCCTTGGTCAGCTCTGTTCCCTGACACAAATATCGTGTAGAAATGAACCAGTGTTTTCTGGAAGCCACTTGGAAATGAAGTTGAAGGTTTTCAGATACCCACAAAAGCAGCAATTCCCATTTTAATCAGCAGCCAGGCCCTTTGTACATCCTTGAACATTTGAACCTAAAGCTCCAGCACTACAAAAAAGTGCTCCCTGCTGGGTGGTCCCAGCACCCCTCATGGGACAGGCTGGATCCTGAGGACAGCCCTACTTTGTGCCACGCTTTCAGCAGTGCCATGTAGCCTGTGCTTTTAGTCAAGTTATTCACTGAACTGCCTGCTCAGGCCCAAAGTGCCGCTGGCCCTTGGGAATGTTCCCTTCCCTCCACGCTGAAATGGGAGAGGAGGTTTACAAGACATAATAACAGGATGTCTCAATGATGCATAAATGGTCTGGGGAGAAAATGAAGGAGACAAACTTAATACCACATACCATGGAAGTAACGTATTTTAACGTCAGTGCTCGAACCCAAGGTTTGAGTACAGCAGCTTTAGGAGGTTGCCTGGGCTGGTTGTGTGCAAGTCTTGAGGGCCAACTTTAGTGACTGCCCCTTGGGAAATACCAAGATAATTCTAAATGAACTGGGAGCCCAAGCTGTGTCTCAGAGTCGGCTCTGAACAAACACAGGGTAGAGGCTTAAGCTGCCCTGTTTTTCTTAAAACCAAGTTTGGCTCCATGAAGGGTTCTGCTGGAGTTATCCTGGCTACAGGAGGTGGAAGGGATCCAGGGAGCTGCAGCTACAGCCAGCCTGTCTCCTAGGACAGGCTGCACACCGCTCCTTTATTCCTGTCCTGAGGGTCCTGACTCTGGACCTCTCCACAGAAAAATTCCTGGTGAATTAGTGAATCACGGCAGAAGCAGGCTGGCTCCGGGAGTTTATTGTGCAAATATGTGTTAAGGAGCTGCAGTAGGTGCCAGGTGTGTGTTAGAAGCAAGCAGACAGGTAGGACATCTCCCCGTGTTACCTGGGCATCGAATTTTCCAGCGTTGTGCAGGAAGGTCATGCAGATCTCGTGTAAGCCTCGGATCTCACAGGAATTGTTCTCAAAGCATTCAAACACTCCACATCCCACATCGCCAGCATTGACCAGGCAGTGCTGGATTTCAGCTAGAACGAGTATTGGTTAGAGTTAATTTGAAGAACTCTTCACAGGAACTGGTGGTGGGTAGGGGAGACAAGAGCTGTTTTGCTCCCAACATCAGTTTGAGAGAAAAATGCGTGACAGTGGTTAATTGTACCCGCAGCGTGCCCGTTTCTCGCAGGAATTAGGCCAAAACTTGGATGTATTGTGTTATGAAAGTGATATCCAAGGAGTAAATGCCAAATCCACTATGCTTACGTCAAGCTATTTCACTTGAGAACTGTCTCATGCTCTTGAATTCCTCAGGAGCAAAGGACAGGAATGATTTTTGCTCTCTGGCTCGTGCAAAGCCCCCCCCCCCCCCAGCAAATTTAAGTGCCAAAACGAGAAGCCCAGGACCCAGCCAGCCAAAATTTTTCGGTTTTGGTACTTTGAGCAAGTTTCTGGCCATTTAGCACGATGTTTTTTACAGACCACTGGGTTTTGCCTGTCAGGATGTCTGTCAAGTTAATGGCAAAACTCCCACTGATACGTGAATTCCTTTGCACCAAGAGTTGTACAAAAATTTAACTGTGTGCTCAGCTATGCAGAAATGAATAGAAAATATTTATATTTACATATGTAGTACATAAAATAGATGTACTGGAGCTACATATGGAGTAGTAGTACTGGAGTTACATATGTGTTTATTCTGCCCTTTCAGATGTTACGTAATACATTAAAAAAAAAAAATGCTGTCTAATACTCACTTTCAAAAAAGAAAAGAAAACAAAAAAAATAACAAAAAAAACCCCAAAAAACCCAACCAAAAACACCAAACCAAACCCCACCAACCCAAAAATCTAATTCTTAACACGGCACCTTCTGGTCCTTTAAAATAAAATAGATGTAGTAGTACTGCCAGAGGGAAGGTGGTTGCTGAAAAAGCCTGGGGATAAAGTTAAACAGGGGCAGCTTTTAGACCAGAACTGAGGATGCTAAGAATTCCTGTACTCTGTGCCCTGTGGTACCTTTAATTAAAGTTCGCCCTTGGGAGCCAGACTAATCCCCCTGGAACCGCAGCGTGTTTCAGCCATCCCCAGCCTCCCCCTCTGCCATGCGGTCCATTTGCAAGTCTTTACAGCAACTTTCGGTCTAATTTCCACCCGCTGCAAGGCAGAGAGAGGAGCCGGGGATGGAAACGAGGAGCCTGCCGGAGTTCTCACGACCCCCCCCCGCCACCAGCTCAAACCCAAACCACCGCCGCCCCGCTTTTTTTTATTATTTTTTTTGCTTTTTCCTCCCCCCTCCTACCTTTTATTTCCTCCCTTCTACCTGCCCTGAAGTGCATCTGGGGGTGGCACAGGGGAGCCCCGGGGTGGGATGCAGGGATTGTCTGAGCCACAGAGGGGAAGCTGCGCAAATACTCCCGCAGCGGGCGGGGGGAAAGGGGCACTGGAGCCCTTTGTGGAGCCGGGAGCTCTCGGGGCCGGGAGCTCTCGGGGCCGGGAGCTCGGCTCTGGTGCTTGTGTTGGCATCCGGATGCAAACCCTTTGCCGGATCACATGTCCTGGCTCCAGCGTGCTGAGAACTGCACAGTGCCGTGATTCACATGTGGCAGTCCCTAATGGGCATTCGTGCATTCCTGCTCGTGTGTGTTTAAACACGTCTCGCAGCACGGAGAGTGTTAAAAGAAAAAAAAAAAAAAAAAAAAAA
>NC_031782.1:2338856-2340044 GCF_001522545.3 Parus major
GCAGGGGACAGCGGGGCTGGGGAAGGGATAGCAAAAAAAAAAATAATAAAATAAAAAAATTAAAATAGAAATAAAATATTAATATTTAAAAAAAAAAAAAGGTGAAAAAGCGGGATTTTAACACGCTTCTCAGGGAGGCGGCAGCCAGCGGCCGGTCCCCCCCCGCCATCTCCGCGGGCAACTTCGGTTCGCTCCAGCCGGCCCTGTGCGGGGAGCAGCGGGGTGCCCGTGCCCGGAGCCGGCTGCCAGCGCCGGCCGTCCTGCGGCACTGCCGCCTCATGGCAAGACTTGATTTTAAAGAAAAAAAAAAAAAAAATCCTTTTCCGAAGCAGCTATTGCAATGACTTTCTTGGAAACCCTCCACTCCCTCGTTCTCCCCCCCCTCCCCCTGGATTTTGTACCCTGTTTTCTGCGAGGGGATTTGGGCCAAATACATCACTTGAAGGGGGAAAGTGGTACCCTGGGTGCAGAGGCGGATGGGCTAACAGGGACAGACGCTGCTTTCCAGGGGGGAGAACCCCGCTTAGACCACCGCCAGCACCGTGGGGAGAGCATCTCCCTTGCAAACCCCCCTCTCCAGGCATCTCTGGCTGCTGCCTTTTGTCCGGGTGGGGGACACACTCACACTCACACACACACACACAGACACACACGTAGGAAAATCCGTAGCAGGTGATGAGAAGTGCCGCGCTGGCTGGGGAGGGGCGAGCGTGTCTCCCCTTGCCCTGCCGTAATGCACATCAGATGTTTCATCAGACCACGCTCTCCTGTCCCCCCTCCCCTGCAGCCCCCGAGCCCCCGGCAGTGCCGGGCCGAGCTGTGCCGTGCCGGGGGCGGGGGTCCCGCCGGGACGGGGAGGAGGGGGGGGCGCAGTCAGGAATGTCTCCAGCTGCTGCTGCCGCCCGCTTCCTCACAGCTGTCAAAATGCACTTGAGGAAATCCACTCACACCTCCCCGAGCAAGGGTCTCCTCGGCGGGACGTGACACCGCGCCGCAGGACCATGGCTCCACGGCTACGCACCAGCAGGCACGTCCTGACACCCCCTCCAGCCCCCGGGCAGCCCCGGCCTCCCCCGGTTTAGTCTCAGGCCCACGGGGTTTGTGTGTGCTGGGGCTGAGCCGTGCGAAGTTTTATTTGAATTATTTTATCCTTCCGGAGGGTTTGACATCGCAACGTCTTTTTTTTTT
>NC_031782.1:2340119-2386521 GCF_001522545.3 Parus major
TTTTTTTAAGGTTGAAATTCTTAACGGTGGTGCCAAGCTCGTGTGGAAATTCCCTTTTATCAACATGCTGCTGCCTTCGGAACTGCAACTTGCAGCTTTCCTCTGAGGAGCTGCCTGTGCCAGTGCGGATGTCTGCAAAGCCCCCGTGCCCCTGGGATGGGCTCTGCCCTTTCTGTCAGCAGGGCTATTAAAGGAATAGGTTTTTCTTCTTCATTTGTACCTCACCCGGAGTGCCCGGCCCTTCTTTTGTCCTTGTTCTCTTCCTATTTATACTGCTGAAGAGTTTTGCTATTTAATTGCCTTTGCTAGGTCTAACTTAGCTCGAGTGTTCAAAGACCAGGGGCTGAATGAGTTGAACTCGGGCAGGAGAATTTAAGGGATAGCAGTTTTTCTCTGTTGCAGGAGGTAATAGCCACTGCACTGCTCCTAAGCAGCAAGTTTGTTTTATATTTTTATAAAATATTATTTTTTTCCCCTGGTGCCTGGCAAATGATGTTTCTCATAATGCCGTTTCCCTGCTGCTTTCAGGCTGATGTCCTCCTGCAGCCATTCCTCATCAATCTTTCTACCTCTTTTTAAAGTTACAATTTCTGCATGTGTTTCACCCTTTTGACTTTTGAGTTCTGTGCAGTCTCCATCCTCCAGACCCCATGTTCCTCCCTCTGCTTGATTTCTCTACTCAGGTCTCCTAATTTCTCAGAGCGTGTCCTTCGAACCCCTCAGCCCTGGCTGCCGTGGTGGGCTGCTCCTGCTTTTCAGCCCATATTTTATTAATCAAGGTTATTTTAACATCTTTTCCTTACCAAAACCGTGCCTAAAATAGCCTCTCCTGGTGTCACTTTGGGGAGGAAATCTGCCGGCTGTCAGCATGTTGAGCATTCCCCATCTCCTCCTGCTCAGCACGCAGGGCTGGGCAGCGGGTGGCACTCAGAGCTGCGGGATTTTTCTCTGCTTTTCTCTCTCCTCAGGGTGCTCCTGGGATTAGAGGAGCTGGAGCCATCCAGCCCTTCATTAGGGATTTAGGGAGCTGTGGCTGCTCTTTAGAGGTGAGTGCTGAGAGGGAAAACTCATGTGTGATCCACAGGTCACGCTCCAGCAAATCTGGCGTCTCTCGGAGCCTGGTGTAACTCGCTCCCTGGCAGCGTGATCGACTGCTGGGTAATTTTATAGAATGGTTACCAATTCCAGTGATTTAGGGGCTGGTTTCCAGGACACTTGGGATGGCTGAATCCCAAGGCACTGAGCCTGCAGCTTTGCTCCAGCGCTGGGAGCTTGCATGGACACAGGAGGCTGACCGCAGGCTGCTGTCCTGCCGCGAGGTGTTTGAGGACACGTTTGAGCAGTGACGCTCTGCACAGGATCATAACTCCTTCCAGAAGTTCTGAAAACCTGTTGGCTTTCAGGAATACTCTCTGAGCTCCCTTTAGTTAACGTAGACAAGCTTTTCTTTTTAAGAGCATTTCATAATTCGATCTTCATGCGATCAAGCAGTGGCACGAGCGTTTTGCAACTGCCTTGAAATGGGAAGCATTTAATTGTTTGGCGTCTTGAGGGAGATGAGCTGCCCTCATGACTCTTAAGAGGGCTGTGTCCCTGCAAGGCCATTGCAGGCAGGTGAAGGCTGAGGAATGCTGTGCAAGAGGCTCCAGCGCACGGGCAGAGAGCGAGCACACCCAGTTCTGAGGGACCCAGAGGCCGATGACTTCAAAAAGGGAAGAGGATGCTGTGGGGAAGGTGTGCCAAGGTCTGGATTCTGGGCTTTCTATCTGTGACTAAACACATTTCACAGCAGAGTTAGAGCTGTGCTGTGCAGCCCCAGCAGCGCAGTGGGATTTCATCAGACTTGAGAAAATAAGCGAGGCAGGGGAATTGAGTGTTGCCTCTTCTCCTGGGTAATTTTCCCACCTCGGGGCTTAGTGCAAGGTGCTGACTTGCAAATGACACATCATTACGAGGCCAGCCCAGAGCTGCAAAGCCCTGCTGGGAACATGGTCAGGAGATCGGAGGAAGCTGCCTCTTGGACTTGGTTCCTCCTGGTGTGGGACCTGCTCTGGGAACATGTTGATTTAATTCCCACAAGTTGGTTCTCGGATGGTGCGAATAAAGCTGCTGACAGTGACTGAAATGGGATTCGACACTGGAGAACCTGTTAGGCTCAGTAAATGTAGGTCTGTTGGGAGGCTTCAAAGGGGTGTATTTTAAGCCACTTTTCCCCTCTCATCATCGATTTTGAGTTTCTGGTAACTGGTTTTTATGAGGAACGAGCAGAAGTTGACAATAAAGTCACAGAAAATGAAATGCACAAAAAGCCAAAGCTAATTATATTAAAAATGATGCAGACATTCTCTTCCTGATTGCTCATGTAAAAATCCTGTATTTGAGCAATGTTCTCAATGAGTTATGCACCAGGTTTAAATCTGATGTGGCTTCTTTGATAAACTATGAACTATTGGAAAGATTTATAAGAGTCAGAAATGCTGCCAAATGTTTCAGTATTTAGAGCAGCAGGAAACCACTCTGAGATATTTTTAAAACAGGTATTTACTCAAGTAATTGGCTACTTTTAATGTGGAATAAGGAAACCTGGTGCAGCTCTATTGGACTTGACATAAAAGTCAGGTATGTAATTTGTGAGCAAAACAGGGTGGAATGTACACATTGTACCTGGGGAGGTATTTCAAGAAAGACAACTCCTTGAGACAAAAAGCCAAAACAACTGACACGCCGGGTTACATGCCAGAATTGCTTATTCCTCAGTTAATCAGCTGTGTAATGAGTGTCCAGAAACAATCCCTTCTGCCCAGGTAGTTTAAGTTTCAAACTTCGTCAGCTTTGTGGCCATCATAAAATGGATTACATGGAAGTTGGATGAAAAACACATGTTTCTGAGAACATTTTGGTTCAAATAATAATAATAATAAAAAAATGTGGCAGTGCCTGTGCCAACAATTTACTAGAGAATATCTGAACCAGATGCTGTTAAACTATAATTCCAAACAATTTGCCAGAATTATGTATTTACTTTATACTTAAAGTCAAACTGAAGATATGCATGTTTTCTATTACTGGTGGATATAAACAAAAATGTGATGCGATTACAACTCATATAAAGCAGATCATGCCCAACAGTCAGGATTTCTGAGACTACTACACGAGCTGAAGAAAAACTGGAAGTTCTGTTGGTAATTATGTGTGACAGGGTCATCAAATTGGGGCTGTTCAGATTGAGACATATCAGACTGCAGTCTGCTTAGTCACCACAGAAGAGCTTTGGCCAAAAATCATCCATTTCTCCCTTTTTCTCACAGTAGCACATTTTTTTCTGCCCGGAGAGAACAGGGAAGAGATCTGCAAGACGTGGAGAGTTACATTCTTAGCTGGAATAACCCATGGAAGGGTCTCCTGTTAGGAGATACTTGTAGGCCACCTCCAACCTGCCAGTTCCTATCCAGATGAGCTGCTCAGTGATGGTTGAAATGACAGACCCTGACATCAGAATCAGCATCTTGTAAGGACAGAGTGAGTTTTAGCAGGAGTTTTTATGGCACTGCATGTCATTCAGGTTATGGAGGCTTCTAGCTGGCACTCCCACAAGCTGAAAGAGTCTTTACCTACTGTCAAGAGGCTCTCAGAAAACCTCAAATAATTCCCTCGAGTGAAGTGGCTACCTCAGGCAGCTGCAGCCTGACACAGAGAAGTGCTGAGCATCCTGGAACACCCCTATTCCCAGGTCAGCTCCGGATCAGCAGGGAGAAAAATCCACCAGAAAAAAGAGTTTCAAGAAGCAGCTTTGATTCAGAGAATTGTTCAGCAAAGTCACCAAAACTGAATCCCCCTGAGAGCTATAAAGGGAAGAAGGATCTGCAAAAGATTTGCAGTGGAGTCTCTGGTTTCATCCAGACCACGGCCTGCTGGGACACAGCTCTGGCTCCCAACCCAGGGCTGCAGTGTGGGATCCAGCTTGGAGGAGCATGGAAACTCCTCACAGCTCTTCTGCAGAAACCCTGCTTGAGTTTGGGAAAGAAGAGAGCAAAAAAGCATTTTCTGGGTTCCCCACCTGAAGACCACATGGTACATAAAGCTTTGTTTTATGTGCTCCAAGGTTAACAGGGGCTCAGTTATGGGCAGCATCAAATCCAGAGGTGAGCTGGGCTCCACCTGCAACACAGGATGGTTTTGAGTTTCTGAACCCACCAAATCCTGAAGCAGTATCTTCAGGAGGGATGAGAATCGTCACAATGGCATTAATGCCAAAGCCCAGTGCAGATAATTTAATCAAGTGTCCCAGCTGACATATTTGTCAGACACACCCAGTTTTTGTGTGTTTTTGATGCAGTTACGTGAGGCAAAAGTTAAAGATGGGCAAGATTTGTTAGTCCCTTCTCCTTTGAAGATCCTTCCAGTGTTCTGGTTCCTCCATTCCTCTTCCTCCTCCTCCTCCTCACCACGTGAAGGAGCCACAAGCAGTCAAAGCAGACATTGACAACATTTTTTTTTTCTCCAGGAAAAAAACCAACCAAACTACCTTGGCACTCCTGGTCTTCCAATTCACACAAAGCCCACAGCTTGTGGCCAGACCAAAAAGCAGAATGCTGCAGTCCATTGTGGCAGGACTATCAGAAACCCAGGTCAGGTAACGGGACTGTAATTCCATGGGGCTCGCCAAGAAGGAAACGTGCCAGTGTAATTAGAGTGGTAATTATAGCACCCGAGTCACCGCCCACAGACTGCACAGAGCAGAGATTCCACAATCAGAGTCCAAACAATACCGTGCTCTGGAGCTGCCCTGACTGCTCCCAGCTCAGCTGACCTGGGATCCACAGCGCATCTGCTGCTCCTGGGAACGGCCGCGCAGGAGCCAACAGCTGCCGACGAAATTAAGGCTCAGTTTTTGGTTTTGTGTTGAACCCAAGAAATTCAGTGCAATCCTGCAGGGCTGCTAAGAGCAGTGAGAGAGAAAATCATCTCTGCAATCTGATCTTGGGCTCTCCCTGGCCTTCCATAACCACATTTCACTTTTTACGTATAGATGGTCTTCCCGCTGCTTTGGGACTTCTCAGCTGGATTAGACAATAATGAACCCGTAAGTCCAAGTGTTCCTATGGCCTGGAAGGATCTCTCTTTTCACTCCTGTGGGATCTGTGGGATCTGGGCAGATGCTCTGACACACAGCACAGCCTGTTCACCATGTTACAGGTATTGCAGCCGTGACCTACATGACACAATTTATAGGTTTTTACTCTTCCTGTGGAATAATGAGTACTGTGAGTTGAAATTCCCAGTAAGAAACTCCCAGACTTTTAAGTAAATAGTTAATTGTCAGTTGAAGCTAAAAAGATTCTCCAAATCTCAGCAGTTACGAGCCAGGCTTAGATAAACCAGGGGTCAGTGCAGAGTCACAGAGCTGTGGTCCTGCTCCAGCTACCAACACTGGAACCTTGAAAATAAAAGTGAAGGTCCTGCTGCTGTCATGGAACTTACTGGGGTCACTTGGGTGCAGGAACCTGCCTGAACCCCTCTTTCTGCAGGGCTAATGCTGGCATCTGTTTTCAAATGAATGTAGTTTTTATCCACCACGATGTGCCTCTCGCCTGCATCACCCCTATCTGTGTTTATTTAACGTGTTTTTATGAGGAATGGTTAAGATTTGCTTGTGGTGGAAGCCTTTTATTTTGTGGGGCTGTGGTGACAGGAGCCCTGTCCTGGTGTTTGTACCTTGTTGTGTGCTGGCTCTGGGGAAGTTGTATCCACAAATGTTCCCTCCTGCTTCCAGCAGGATCCCACGCCAAGGAAAACACATTCCTTGAAGAGATAGGTAATTGCTCTTAGACTTTGTCTACTGTTAGAGCAAGACCAAAAGAGCACTTGAACCAGTTTAGTATTCATAATAATACGTGGTTCAGAGCTGACTAAAAGGCTATAATTCTTTTGAGGGGTTCCTCTGACATCATAAACCACCAGAGCTCAGCCAGTCAGCAGAAAGCAAAGATTGGATTATAGCTGGGCTCATCAGCATGGCACCGTCCATGGCAGTTTCTCATGTCTGCAAAGGGATTATTTCAGAAGGTTTTTTTTCTCCTCATTCCAAATCACTTTATAACCCAAAATGGAAGAATTGCTGGATGCTGTTTTCTGCATGAGAAACCCTCAGAGATAATACTTGCTGTCTTCTCTGCCCTGGTGTAATCAGATTTTAATCTGGAAACGTGTCCAGTAGTGCAATTCAATCCTTTCACCCCATTAATAAACTGTGGTGCTGCAGTACAGCTGTAACAGCACATCTGGCTGGTGCACGAATGGCCCCTCACAAAATTGTTCTCCCACCTCCCCAAGAGTTTTTGCCCATCCATGTGCCAATCCTGGGCCCCACATTTACTGAAATACATTCTGGATATGAGTTTGGTGGGTCCTTTCCTGGGGCTATTTCAGCTACACCCATTTTTATAGTCAGTAGTGGGTTCCATGTGCCAAGCATGCCTTGAGTTTTGGTTGATGTCATATTGCATTCAGAAGTAGCTGGGGACCATTTCAAAATAGAGATCTGTTTATATAAATATTTATATGTAATTTTCTGATAGCCTCAGGAAACCAAGTCAGCGACTGAGGAAATAAATAGGCATGGAAAAAATCATAAGGGCATTGTTTATGAATATAGACAGATGATAATAACAAGCAGAATGAATTTGTTGGAGAGGGAGAAGTGACATGATGGATGCTAGCTTTAACACCATGTACTAAACTTTCTGTACATCTTGTTTCAGAATTCCTATTTCTTGAAAACCCTCAGGAATAAATTAGTGTGTGGGTGAGAGGTTCAGACAGGGCTGACTTGAGGGTGGAATGTGCTGAACAAGACCACAGACAGGGTGTCCATGGCCTTCTGCTGCCTCCTGGGACTCCTCTCTGCCTTTTCCAATCTCTGTGTTTATTCAAGTGTCTCTTCTGATAACTGGTGGCGCTTTGGCTGAGGTAAAAGCTGCCTGTGCTTTTGTGTCTTCCATCCCCAGCAGCTTTGCTGGGTGCCCCAAGAGCTTCTGCTGAGGTTCAGCTGTGTCTGGAACGTGCCCAGCAGGAAGGCTGGGGTGGCTGTCCCCAGTGGCCTGTGTCACACGAGGTGCTCCAGGTGGGGAACAGGCTGGGGTGTGGAGCAGACCCTGCTCCAAGGCTCAGAGCAGCCTGGTGGGGGACAGAGCTCCCCGTGGTGAGTGCCTGGTGACAGGGCTCTGTGTCAACATGTGTCACCCTTGGGTGATGGAGATGGGCACAGCACCCTCAACCCTGCCAAAATCCTCTGGGGAAACTGCAGGGCACAGACTTGAGCCCAGCACAACCTCAGCTTGAATGGCACTGGGCTTGGGTTGCCAGGAGGGTTTTCAATAATAACAGCAGCTGTTCGAACCAGTGGCACAGTAATACTCATTTATATGATTTATGGGAACACTGTATGTAATGATTCCAGCATATACAAGCAGGACTGAACTCCTTTTTAGCCTCCTGAATAGAGGCAGTTGTGTAATACCCACAGGAGCTCAGTACTTGTAGGAATATCCGGCACTGCCTGTGGCTGGAGGAGCTGTTTACATCCATCATTTCAGCTGACCCCATTAGGAGTTTTTGCAAGCAGCAAAAGAAACTTCCCTGCTGTTGAACCTAGGAAAGCAGGTAGCCTGCTATCTTCCTGAGGCTTCTAGGTGCTCCTGCCTGCTTCTGTGGCATGGCCAGTCGGGGGGATGCAGTTTGTGTTGGATTATCAGTGAGCATAGAGCTGGTATTGTCTTGGCTGGCCCATCGTTGTGGGCAGACTGGCTGACTACAGTGGCTTGAGTCCTGAGATCATACCAGCAATTCTTCTTCCACAGCCAGTCTCCCATTATAGGCTGCTGGAACACACTGGGGTGTTTCCAAATTCTTATTTTTGTTGTTGTTTTTTGGGTTTTTTTGCATCTGTCTAGGAGGGTTGTGGAGTTCCCTCAGCGTTTGCCTCTTTTTCGATGAACATCTCTGGTGGGCTCAATGCACTAAGCAGGACCAAATCTTTGGGTTTGTACTTGCTAAAATACAGGCTGTTCAATTTTCTCATTGCTGGGTAGGATTTGTTAGGTGTGGAAACCCTGGGGTACCCCTTCCAGAGCCCTCCTGGCCCAGGGAACCCTCGGAGACGTGTTTTGTGTGACATTGACACAACGTCCCTGCACATTCCTGTGCCTGGAAAGCAGAGCTCAGCACAGATGTCCTCAGCTGGATAAAGAGCACTGAGGAGAGGCTCAAAGTGGCCTTGTGACAGTGAGTCACAAGAACAAGTCAGGGTAATATCCTGCAGTCTTCTATGAATTGCAGCTTAAAAAAAAAATAAAGTCGACTTTGTATTCTTTGTAGTGAAAAAAAATCAATGTTTCTCACAACACATTTTCACCTTATTTAGAGAGTATTTTTGTAGTGATTTACATTTGGGGGTTAAGTGTGTTATGTTGATAAAAGGTGCTGCTGTTACTCAGCTGACCTTGGTGGATCATCAACCGAGAGTAGCCATAAAGACCTAAAAGAAGAGAGCAGGATATGGGCTGGGAATTTGAGATCAGCTTGGTTTTGAAGTACTTTTAATTTAGATGCACAAGAAAGGATTGTTTTAGGCAATTTTGATTGAATGTTCTTTTTTCCAGTCAAAAGTCTCTATTAATTGGCTGACATAATAGTTCTGTGCCTCTTCTGTGAAGTTTTGAACAAACCTGTGTAATTTTTTGGAGCCTACAAACAGCTCCTATGCCAAAATGTGTCTCCTGGAATAATCAGATGATTAAATCTCCTGCCAGGAGGATATGATTTCTCTCAGATTGATGTCTATTCCCTGCAAATTTCATCAATTGTCTCATTAAAATGATTTGGAGTCTATTATTCTCCTACCAAAAGTTCAGTCTGTGTTTTAAGGACAGAAACAACATAACCTAAGAGAGGATGTTTTCATTTCTCAAATCTCTGCTTAGGCTGTGTGTCACTCTCTGACGTATCTCTTGAACATTTATGGCTTTGAATGACGTTCAGTAGAGCAGGTTATCATTGTTTTACTTTGATATTTGGGTGCTGTTTTAGTCTGATGGCACCATATCTAAACTATGAACATATTTCTCTTGGTGTCCTGTCCTGGGTGTCTGCTCCAAGGTAAAAGTGGATTTATTTGTGAATGAAGGCTTCAACAGACAATCCTTGTGCCCAAATGTCTCTCGTTCTGCTGCAGTTGGGTCTTCTGAGGGCAGTTCAGGCAGTTCAGAATTGCCTCTGGCTGTGCTCCAGGATAGGATTTTCTCTTTCCTTGCCATCTGTCCAGTGTGATGATGACACAGCTTCTGGGGGGCTCGCTCTGGTTTTAGTGCAGCCTCATCTTGGATGAGGGCTGGCCCCCAAATTCTTCAGTTCTGGAGAAGGGACTGGCCTTTCATGAGAGCCACATGGCACCTTTCTCTTGTTTCTGCCAGCCTTTACCTCGGTGAGCTGTTTCAGAGCCTCTCCTGTGACACCGACCTCTGTCCCTGTGACGTGCCTTCCCACCAGACACTACCTGATTATGTCATTTTTCTGCAGAATATACAGTGTGAACTGGTCCAGCAGGAGCAGCTGATTTCCACCAGTATAAATGGCAAACAAACACCTGGAGGACCATGAGTGGGTTCTGTGAACAGGATTCACCAGAATTTTGCTCCAAGTGCACAGGAGGAGCAATTCATCTCTGTCACCCTGCAGGGACAGTGAGGAAAACACGAGTTACCCCCAGAGTCAGCAATTGTTCTTATTCCCACCCACTGGAAATGTCCAGGAGAAATCTTAGCCCAGAGAGATGAACCAGCACCTTTCTTAGTTAATTTAACTACACCCACCATGGTAAAATCACAGTAAAAAAAGCAGGTGCTCAGAGCCCCACAGCCCTGCAGACAGGGATCATTTTACTGACACATCTGTATCATTTATTATCATAGACATGAACTTGACTAAGAGCTGCTTTTCTCCTGATGAGGCTGATCATTACAGTTTATTTTGTTCTTGCAGTCCTGTGTACTTGAGCCATGCATGTTTTCGGTGGGGCAGAGTTATTTCTGAGCAGCAGTGTGCTTTCCAGGCTGGCACTGTCCTACCTTTGGTGGCAGCTCGGTGGCTGGGGCTTTGCCTGGGTCTTGGGGACAGCTGGGGATGGGGACTCTGCTGCTTCAGCAGCTCCTGCTTTCCCTGGTGTGGTTTTCCTACACTTGGGCAATCCTGTCGCTGGTGACCTTTGCCTCTGCCCTGCCTGGAGATGGCATCTGGCCTCAAGCCCCTGTGGGAAGCACAAGGTCTTCTCCACAAGCTTGCACTTGGGTCTCCTCCAGTTTTCAGGCAGCTCACTCACAGCCCTTTTTGGAAGGGCTTTATCCTGCGGAGAGGGAAGGAGTGGGAATTGCACACAGATGGGAGCCAACAGCTGGTGCTTTAACAAGACCCTTCTTTCTGCTTCCCTGGGGGAATCTGGCTAATCTGGGTTCATTCCCTACCTTCCTTTTCTTCACCAATGTAGATTTTGGAGTTCCTTTGGTCAGATGTTTGTGACCTGACTTTTCACAAAAGCTTTTTTTTAGTGGAGCCCTGCTATGAACAGGCGTCTTTTCCTGTTATGAGTTTTGCATTCTGCTCAGTGCAAGCTGCTTCCCAAACCCATTGCTGGGCTGAAGTGCTCCACCAGGACATCCCAAAGCAGTCTCCTCACTGCAGGTTTTGTGCCAGGTCCATCTCCTCCCTGTCTGGCATTTCCAGCAGTTTTCACTGTGCCTGTCAGCAAAACTCCAGTCCGTGCAGGCAACAGGGAGAAAGAAAAATAGAGAAAATAATATTTTACTAATAGCTATTGCTAGGGCATTTTGGTCTAAAGACCTAAAATCTTTCATGAATATTGCAGTGGCTTCTCAACAGGCCTCCAGTGCACACAGCCCCCATCTGCTGTGCTTTTCCAGACTTCAGCTCATCTGCTCCCTCCTGCACGCCTTCACCAGTGGAATAACTTTTTCCTAGCTGAAAGCCTTTGCCAGCTGTGCTAATACTTGCTTATAAACTCGGTTACAGAGATTTCACAATTCCAGCAGGCAGGACTTTACTCTTAGCCCCTGCTTAAAGTGAAATCCTGAACTTGGCCCTTTCTGAGAAGTCATTTCTTTCCCTCTGCAGACTCATTGCAGGGAATGCTCATTCCTCAGTTTCCCATGTAAACCAGGCAGTCTTCTGTGAATTGCAGCTAAAAGAAAAGTAGATTGTATCCTTTGCAGTGAAATAAAAAGAAGTTGCTTGCAACACATTTCCACTTTATTTAAAAGATACTATTTTTGTAGGGACTTAAAATTTGGGGTTAAGTGTAGTATGTTGGGCAAAGTTTGATAATGAATGCTGGTTTTATTCAGCTGATTCTGATGGATCATCACCCCGGGGTAGCCATTTACCTGTTTACCATGTTTTTCATTTTCCTTTGAAGGCTCTGAGACAGGAGACTGGAAACCTCCTCTGGGCAGTGCTTGCACAGGTTGTGTTTGCAATCCCTGGGTGAGTCTGGATCACAGAATGGGCTGGAAGGGACCTTAAAGCTCATCCAGTGCCACCCCTGCCATGGCAGGGACACCTTCCCAGGTTGCTCCAAACCCTGTCCAACCTGGCCTTGGGCACTTCCAGGGATCCAGGAGCAGCCACAGCTTCTCTGGGCACCTGTGCCAGGGCCTGCCCACCCTGACAGGGGAGGATTTCTTCCTAATGACCAATCCAACCCTACTTTTTATCAGTTTGGAGCCATTCCCTCATGTACTGTCCCTCCATCCCTTGTAAAGAGTCTCTCCATCTTCCCTGTGGGCTCCCTTCAGGTGAGCCCCAAAGCTTTTCTTTTCCAGGCTGAACAATCCCAAACCTGTCAGCCTTTCCTCACGGGAGATCCCCCAAGTGCTGTTAAGAGCTGCAGCAGTCCCAGATGCAGAACTCGGTGAGGAACAGATGCGGCACAGCCACCATCTGCCGAGGAGAGCGCGCCGGAGGCAGGGAGCACGTTCCTGCTCCCCCCTGCTGCTCAGACAGCCCCTCAAGCCCAGCCAGCACAGGGCAGGACGTGCCACAGCCTCCTCTGGAGCTGGGCTGGCTCTGGAGCAGCATCTGTGAGAGCAGCACAGCCCTGGGAAGCACAAAGGGAGCTGCCCACCTGCTGCTGCACCTGCACGGCTCCGGGGATGGAGAGCAGCGATGTCCCCCCGGAGCAGCCCCATCCCTCCAGCCCCTGCAGATGTGCTAAACCGTGAAATCACAGATTTGGGGGGGTTAGGGACGGGGAGGAATAGAGGAAGGGAGAAATTCAGTTCTCTATGGCACCTATTTTGTCTTCTGTCTCTGCCTCTCCAGCCTTGGGCTGATGTTTTTCTGTATGAATAGGAAAATGTGTGAGTTTGCTTCTGTTCTTGTAGCCCTGATTGTACAAAAATGGAAAATTATCTTGGATTCAGACTCCTGCTTTTGTTTCTCTGAGCTTATTTCCAGGATCAGGTTCTCTTGCCCGCTCATTCATTTGGATCTTCAGCCTTGCAGAAATCAGGATTAAAATCAAATATTTCCCCTATCTCTTGTTATTTTTTTAGCTTTTCATTTTAAGCTGGGAGTCCTGGTATTTCTGTGCACCATTTGCACAAGAGTTTTGTTGTTTTAAGCTTCATTTTCCAGGCGAGATAGTGTTTATTGCTGTGCTGGTATTGTGACTGTAAAGGAACAGTATGTTTTCATCTGTGGTGTTCCTTCCCTGAGCAGATCAATCCCAGTGAACTCTTACTCAGCAAAAATTATGGGAGTTCTACTAAACATTTGCTCAGAAAATACATTCTGTGGTTAGATACACTGGCTGATATGACCACACTTCAACAGCACAGTCAGGGCTGACCTGGGATTTAGGGTTGTGGGGTTGATGTAGAGCAAAGGCTTCTTGCTGCTTTATTTTAAAAAGCTGGGTAAAGCACAGGGCTAAAAATAAAATCATGCTTAAAAATACACCAAATTTAGGAAGAAAAGACAAAAGTCGCTCAGATTTCTGTTTTGTGGAGCTCGGCAGTGTCCTTTTGAGCACTTTATGCCAAAACAACAAAGCCCTGTGTTTCTCAGGCTGTTTGAAAGAGCAGGAGACGGAGAGCCAGTCCTTCCTGAGGCTCTGCCAAAGCCTCGAGTGGAGGCAGACGCTGATGTCAGAAAGCTGCTGGGATTGTCTTGTTTGCTACGTGATTGACAATCCCTGTGACAGCATCCCTGTGCCCAGCACGGCTCCTTCGGGAGTTTTCCACTGGCTTTGGTGAGAACTGGCTGAAATCCTGCATTTGTCTGATGTGTTAATGTGTTAACTGTGTCAAAAACTTCGTGACACCCTTGCCTATTGTGCAGCTGATGATCTATGGGATGATAACTGTATCTGAGGAGGACAGACAGCCACAGGAATTTCTCTCAGTGTCTGTTGCATTGTTATTAAAGACAGAACTATCCCTGGCCCTGACAGTACAATTGCATTATAACAACAGTAGATTTTCCGGGGAGTTGAATTTTGGATTGCCACTTAATCACCAAACCAGTGAAGTGTTGTTTGACTGAATGGAGAACGTTTTGCCTTTGACTGGATGGCTATTATTTTTCAGTGCCACATAATTTGCTGTTATTATTTTCAGTCAAGAATTAAAAACAAGTCCCTGGTTTGGGTCCAAGCTTTAGATAAAGAACATCGCAGCAGAAGCTGAGGGAGGAAAGCCTCATATCCTCTCTGACATCCCTGTCATCCAGGGTTTTGTTGTTAAAGGTTGTGTGTATATAACTGGGTGGCTTAAACATTTAATTTGCATTATAATATTTAATGACTATTACATAAAAGTAGAATCTCTGTATTTTCAGCAGCTACACTCCCTAAAAACCCTTGTAGCAACCGTGGCTGAACCTCAAGGTCCTTTCATGACTCCGTCTCCTTATCACACCGAGCTCCAGTGGATTTAAGTGGGAGTTTTGCTTGAGGAAAAGGGTCATTCTTGGGATTTGGAGCAGGATGTTCTGTGAAAGGACATTCACCCATAACCTATATTGCCTTGACTTGGCAGTATTGTTTTATCTCGTATATCTGACACTCTCACTGCTTACGTAAGAAAATAGTTTGTACTGTCAACAGCTCTGTTTAACCTTTAATAATAAAATTAGTAACTAAAACCAAGAGGCCCAAGTCCTGGGGCCCATATTTGGGTAAAGTTTCCACTGAAACCAGTGGTAATTTTGCCAGAGACAGGTCTGGAAAAGCCCTGAATTTTGAACTCACAATTTACCCCAGCGAGCTTTTTCAGTAGCCTCTGTTTGTGCTCTCCAAAGAGCAACTGGGACTACAGTGGCAGCGAGAGGAAACGTTAGAGGAACCTTCCTGTACTTTCCATTTAATGACTTTATTGGACGAGACATCTGATGATACCAGGTTTTTTTCTAATTCCCATTTTTATAAGCGATCTAATGCGCGGAAACGTCAGTTCTGGGCATATGTTCCCGTCCCTGGAGTCTTGTTCAGACATTAGAGGAACATTTTCTGACTCAAAAGATAAACACTTCTGCTCGAGTTCAGGGACGGAAATTGTTTTCATCGCAGCAGGTGTTGCCCATTAGTTCTACTAGAACTGAAACCCTAAGCTGGGCTTTAAGGGAGATGCATAATCGAGCTCTTACATCATTGTGAGATGTACCGTACTTGAACCTTTTGCTTGCTGAGACTGTATTTCCTCCAAGAAACATCCTGTTTTGCAATCCCCCAAATTCCCCATGTGCCATACAGCATTAGGGATTTCATCACCTCCCGGGCACACAGGCTGTGCTTTCTGCACAAGACCCGTAGGGAGGGAGAGACAGAGAGCCAGACAAGTCAGAGGTTTCCATATTTCCTGATGGGACCATGTGATCCATGAAAGATGGCTTTATTTTCATTCCCCCCTCCTTCACTTCACGCTGTTTCCATTCTAGACCTGCTGGAGGCGGCTGATTGCATCATGTCAAGGAGAGGATCACGCTCTCCTCAGCCCTGTTCAATTGTTCCAGGTCCCATCTTGCTTTTAATGGCCTTGGCTGCTTCATTCCTGCCCTTCACTGGGTCGTGTTTGAGAACAGAATATATTTCTTAGCGGTTTTTCATTTCGTGCTGTCATTGTAAATCTTCATTTATAACTTTAGGACCTAATTTGATTCATCTACATCCACTGGGGATTGTTACTCTGGGTTTAAATAGAGGTTTGCCAGACCTCAGCAGGCTCTGACTTCTCTGAGTGGCTCTGTCTGGGCACCCACCTGTGCTGGCAGGTCCTGAGCTGCTCTTAGGCTCAGCCCCTGGAGATGTGGGGCTGTTTGTGCTGAGTTGTGTCTGCACTTTGGGCTTGGTTTGGATTTCTCTGGAGCGTGGTTGGCCCCAGCTATGGCCCCTGGACCTGCTGCCCAGGCACTGGGGGCTGTATCTACCTGGTGATGCTGCCCTGCTCTCATCCTTGGGCCTGCTTGTGTGTCCTTTGCAAAGCACATTTCAGTGGCTGTGGGATCAGGGTCTGGCCCTCAGTTGCTGCAAACCCTTCCAAGAGTGTTTTCCCTAAAGACTGCTCACTTCTTATATTTTGTACTAATATTTGAGACCTGTTGACAGCTCTGCTGCACTTGCACAGGTTGTGCCACGAGTGAAGTGCTCATTGTTGAACAAAAATGTTCCACTTCCTAATTACTTTTCAGTAATATTGGTCTATCTAATGCATAGAGGAAAACCGGCTGGGTTTTTGTTTCCCCAAGAGATTTGGTTTGATTGTGTGTTTGGTCCTTTCCTTACAGCAAAAGAAAGATAATCATAGAAGCACTAAGGCTGGAAAAGAGCTCTGGTCCGACCTGTGCCCCATCCCCAGCTTGTCCCCAGCCCAGAGCACCGAGTGCCACCTCCAGGGATGGGGATCCAACCCTCCCTGGGCACTTCCAGTGCCTGAGCTCCCTTTCCATGGGGAAATTCCTGCTGCTGCCCACCCTGAGCCTCCCCTGGCCCAGCCTGAGGCCGTTCCCTCTCCTCCTGTCCCTGTTCCCTGGCAGTAGAGCCCGACCCCCCCGGCTGTCCCCTCCTGCCAGGGACTTGTGCAGAGCCACAAGGGCCCCCTGAGCTCCTTTTCTCCAGGCTGAGCCCCTTCCCAGCTCCCTCAGGAATTCTCCAGCCCCTTTCCAGCTCCCTCAGGAATTCTCCAGCCCCTTTCCAGCTCCCTCAGGAATTCTCCAGCCCCTTTCCAGCTCCCTCAGCCCCTCCTGGTGCTCCAGACCCTTCCCTGGACACACTCCAGCCCCTCAATATCCTTCCTGAATTGAGGGTCCCAGAACTGGACACAGCCCCTGAGGGCAGTGCCACCATGGGGGGACAGTCACTGGTCCTCCTGCCACGCTATTTTTGGCCCAGAACGATCCTTCCAGCCACCGATTCCCTGGGTGATCACCGCCTGCTCACCTGTAAAAATGCGGTTTAAATGGCCCTGACTCCGCAGTGCACAAAGCAGAGCTCGAAAACAAAGATTATCCCAGGAGTTTCCTGCAGAAGCTCCCCCTGGCTGGGAGCATCCCTCAGAGCTAAAATCGCTTCATGATCCAGCAGGGCTGGGGAGGGCAGGGAGGAGCAGAGGAGGGAAGATGCGGCCGTGCCCATCCTCCAGCAGCATCCTCTGGGTGTGCAGCAGCTGTCCCGTGCCGCGGGATGGATCCGGGATGGATCCCGGCCGGGAGCAGCTGGAGCAGCACTTTTCCCTCATCCCACTAGAGGGTGGGTGCTGTTTGGACAAGGCAGGCTCGGGCTGGAGCTCTGCCCGCTTGGCAAGGGCACAGCGGGAGCCAGGCATTAATTCAGCACCTAACGAGGGGGCCGGGGCTGCCAGCACTGGCGCTTGGGACCTCACCAAATACTCGGCTTGGGGATGGATGCAGGAGTTTTCCCTCCCTGCTTCAGTCTCCGGAATCAGGAGATGCTCTGAGTATTAATAATATATAAATTGAGAGAGCCAACTTTTTATTTTCTTTTAAATTTTAATTTTAAATATTTTAAAAAAATTTTTAGTTATTTAAACTAAAAGTGTCTATACTTCATTTCTAAATTAGGGAGTTTTTCATGTTAGCATCTTCTACCAGGCACAGCATTTAAAAAGTAATTCTTTCAGAGATAAAAAAAAAACAAAACAAACAAGAATAAAAGAAATAGTTGAGATCATATTTTCTTTGGGTTTAATGTTTGCAAAATCTGTTGTTTTGGGCCAAAAAATGGACAAATAAAACGGTCATCTGATCACCATCTCCACTTTTGAATTGAAGAGTGGTTTTTACTTGATAACAAATCTCAGTTTAGAAAGGATATGATTCATTGTATAGCCATCAGCATCATCTCATCAACTTCCCTGAACTCCACTTCAAGTAGAAGATATTATTTCGGGTTTTTTAATTTTTTCACCTGATCTATTTGTTTGCCTTGCGGGAACTGAGAATGCAATCTCTGCTCAGGACTGAGCCAAATAATGTTGTAGCTGAACTATATAAATCATGTCCAAGACAAGATGGAATAAAGGTAGAAAAGAAGAAAAGTTTCTAAAGTTTGGAGGGAGGGAATTTATCTACAAAGAAATAGAATGGACCAACATTGATTTGGTGTGGAATAGGCAAGGCAAGGGATTAAAACCCCGAGAAACAGGGTAAGATAAAAAAAAATAATCCTATGCATCTACTTCTGTGAGAAAAAATATTAATTTAGGTAAGAACAGTATTTTTGACACAAAACTCAATCAATTTGTGAAGTCAAAGACTTGATCTTAAGAAGAAGATGTTCAGTTATACCAATTGAGCTAAAATAGAGAATAAAAAAAAGGCAGTCGTCTTTTTTTTGACAGTCATCAAAAAAAAAATGACTTGGACATATGTTGCTTTCTGAGAGCCCCTGAGAGCCTTTCCTCGCTGGGCTGACATATTGCACTCTTGCATGGAACAGGAGAGTTTTTCCCTGGGTCGAGGGCAAAATATTGCACAAGCAGCCCAGGTGCCTCGCAGGCGTCGCGGATCCGTCTTTAATCTCCCGTTCCAACATCACCGTTGGCCTCTGCTGGAGACGGGAGGCAGGGGGAGGATGGATCACTGAGCCTGCTCTGGCGTGATAGCTCCTATGTTTTGTTCCATAGAAAGGGCTGTGATCAACAGGAGTGCTGCCAGCGGAGGTCACTTGCCAGTTTATGAGCAATGGGATTGTTCCGCCGGTTTGTGCAGCCCCGCTTGTTTTTGCTGTTATTGAAATGTAACGTTGGCTGACAGCTCTGTGGGATCTCACATATGGAGGCTCTGCTCCACAGGGATGGGAGAAACTGGACAAATTGTGGAGGGTTTTCACATATGGGGCCAATTCATGCCTGATGAACCCCTGTGGAAGCTGCTGGCGCTGCACCAGCCGAGAGGCTGACCCGGCAGATCCACTGATTCATTGTGGTGCCGTTGTCATGATTAAAACACTCAAAATTTTCCCCCTAATGGGGGACCACGCTGAGTTTCAGCATGTCCTGCTCTGCTGCCCGCCTGTTTCTGTTGTTGTTACATCTTCTGGGGTTGTTTGTGTTTGTTTAGAAGGAGCACAGTGAGCTAAGCTGGTGGTTGAAGCGGCAAATGTGGCTTAGTGGGATTATAAAGACATTTGACATTCTTTGCCACCTTCTTAAATGTGTGACGTGAATGGGTATGAGAACAGGCAATGTGGATAAAGAGGAATCAGATGACAGAAATGAGACCAGAGTGGTGGAAAGCAGAGGAGATGAGAAATCCACTGGGATTTATTTGTTCAAGGATGGTCCCAATGCATCCCGTGTCCAAGTGGCTGAGAAGAAGGGATATGTGTCTGGAGAAGATGCTACCCTAAGAAGACAATCAGGAATGGAAGGGAAAAGAGCACTGTGGGGTTTGTGGAACTGGGGAAAGAATTCCCAGATGTTTCAGCTGGGTTGAAAGATCTGTATGTGAGCAAGAGTGGAGGGAAACTTCACCAGTGTGTTGTGCACGATTAAATGTGGCCTGGTGGCTTTGGTGTCCCATATTTGCAGGGTGTTGGAAGAGCTGCTGAGGGCATGGATGTAAAGATACGACTGTTCTGCTGTTTTCCCAACAATTTATGGCCATGGTTTAGAAAGTAAGGCAGAGAAAAGATGTTGGGATGAGTGATTTAGTAAAACCAAGCTCAAGTCTATTGTTCCACACAGGCTCTCAGGGCATAATGTGGGGCTCGCTTCCACTGCTTGCAGTGTGTTGTGGAGGAGGGGACTGGAGGAGGAAAAGTAAAACTCCATGAAAATATAAGTGTGAAGCTTGCAAAGAGTAGCAGGGCCATAATCCCTCAATGAGAAAAGCAGGGGCACTGCATCTGAATAATGCTAGATGCTTCAGAAAGGGCTGAAAGGGTGAATAATAATCTGGTAGCTAAAAATAAGAACTGTGTGGGTTATTTTTATTTTGAAGAGAGCTGGTAGTAATCCTAATTCCAACTAGGAATACCAGAGGAGGCAGCCTGGGAAGTGATGTGGGCAGTGGAAGGGGAGGGTGGCTCAGGTGCTGGAGAGAACTTCCTTTGCAAGCAGTGAGAGTCCCAAAATGATGAGTCCCACCCCTCATTTCACGGTGTTTATGCACTTGTTCTGGCTGTTTTGTGTGCTGCAAACTTTGAGTGGTGGAAGCCACAGATTTCAACAAGGAATGAGGAATTAAGGGTGGGCCCTGGGCTGTGACTGTCCCTGAGGTGTCACCGTCCACTGCTCGCCTCGTCTTCTCCTCATCTTGTCTAACTGAGCAGGGACAAAAACGTGAAGATGTGTAAGCAGATCCCATCACCTATCCAGGAAAACCCCAGGTTGTAAGGGCTTTTGTTCTTTTGTGCTTAAATTTTAGCAGACTGGAGTCAATAGCAGCTGCTCTCTCCACAGGCTTAAGCTCACATGTAAATTTTGAACCAGAGAATCCCAGAACAGTTTGGACTGGAAGGGAAAATTGAGAAAACTTAGTCCTGCTTCTCTGTCATGGGCAGGGGGACCTTCCATTACCCCAGGTTGCTCCAAGCCCTGTCCAGCCTTGTTTGAGGTAGAATCTGGTGAGGATTTGGCTTGGGATCCAAAAAAGGGACAGGAGGATGGGCCAGGGATGATGTTCAAGCAGTTCTAGTCAGGTCTGTAGATGCACCATGAGAGAAGTGAAGAGCCACAAAGGCAGGTGGGTGGGCACAGTGGTGAGGTGGAGGTAAAAGGAAGATGCAGAGATGAAAAGAAGTTAAAATTGAGGGTGAGGTTTAAAGTCAAAGGTTGTAGTCACTGTTAGGGACAGGAGGCTGCAGGTGATGGATATTGAGCTGTTCAGTATTAACACGTTCCTCTCTTGAGCTCTCCTCACTCTTTTATGGTTTTTTCCCATGGTTCAGACTCTCAGAGCCTGTTTCACACTCTTTTCACTGAGCACAGCCTTTCCCAGGCAGGCAGGGATGGGAATTACTTGGACTGCAGCACTCCAGCCCTGAAACAAGCAGAAAACACAGCTCCACACCAGCTCCAAAGTGATGCTCCAAAGGCCAAAGTTACTCCTACAAAACAACTGATCTTGCTCTTAGGGATGGATTTTGCCACTGTTTTTGAGACTATGTGCAAGCTGGGCATCTTAAAAACTAGTAATAAAATAAAAAGAATTGTGTTATTGCCTTCCACATGCTTGTGTAATCTGCCTGCAGAACATCTGAGCCATCTTCTCTCAATCTGGAGGTAGTTTTGGTTTCACATAGATGGTTTTTGATGGGCCACCTCCGTCAGCCACTATGTTTCAGGGCTGTAAAAATAAGAAAAATAATAATTTTTCTCCCCAAAAGCCAAATCAAACCACAGTAGAGATCTGACAGCTGTCCAGGCAACTGAAAACAATCAGTCATAAAGTGCCTTTAAATCAACAAATAGAGAACCAAAGAAATATCAAGTGAGATTAATCACTGTCAATTGTTCCAAGATTTTATAACAAAGGGGCAGGGGGAGGAATTAGTCTTGCAGACTTTACACCCCCCTTTTCTTTATTTTTTTTTCAAAGGGCAACAGTTATCCAAGTCAGTAAAAATGAGGTAATTATATTGCAAAATTCTTTGGATGAGAACGAGACTTAGTTCTAAAATCTGAAGCTACATTTACCCACAGCAGAAAATTGCTGGAAATTGGGTGAATAACAGCTTGCATGTTTATTTTTCCTAGAAGAAAACAATTGACTCTTCAGAACTCGTTTGGAAGTGACTGAAAACAGATGGCAGCGGAGATGATTTGCTACCCAGAAGCATCAGGGTGGTTATGGATTCCTGGGGGCTCCTCTCGTGTTTGTCTGCCTTGGGCTTCAACAAATACAAACTGGACTGGGGAGCAAAAGGGGATTTTCAGGAGTTCTCAATCACTGCTCCCTCATACTGAGAGAATGGGAATGCAGCTTTGTTCTTCCCTCTGCTGGGATCATTTCTTAGTTTGGTGTGTGCTAGGGGCTAGGCAGAGCTGGCACTGCCTTCCCCAAAGCCTGAAAAATTGACATTTTTATTCTCTGCCAGGGGGGACAAAGGTGTGCAGAATTTCCAGCCAGAACCCCCACAGTGTTGTTTTTTGGGGTTGATCTTGCTGGTGACCCTCTAGCAGAGTTAATTTGTTCTGCAGTAACCCCAGGTGTTTGTGATTGTCATTCAGGACTCCACCAATGAGGAAAAAAAATGAAAAATCTCCATTTTGTGTGCAGAAGCTCTGAGTGGATCCCCCAGTGGTTTTGGGGATCTCCTGTGCTAATGAGGGGAAATAAAGAAGATGCTGTGGAGGTTGGTGTTCTTTATCAGAGTAAAAGTGGGTATTCAGTGATTGAATGAAGCACCTTTTGCTCTGATGCTTTTTCAGTGTTAATACACCAAGAATTCGAGCTCTCTTTCCAAGCCAACAAGTAAAGGCATTAAATGGCAATTATGCTGTGTTTCCTCTAGCCAGAACACTCAAACCAGGCTTACTATTTTCCTATTAGCCACTGAGAACAGAGATGTAATTACCCTTTTTCTATATCATATATCATACATATATATATATATATATCCTGTACAAGACATGGATTTTTAATGTTTTTTTATGCATTAGTCCTCATAATTTCTATATCTGTGTGAGTTTGCTGTCTGATTTTTAGTGTTGTGTCCACAGCATTGACAGAACCAGGTGTTGCTTCAATTAACTGTGCAGCCTGAGGACACCCATGGCAATACTTTGCCTGATCCAGAAGAGCATTTAAGCAAATGTTTAATGGTTTCAGATTGTCTGGGTTAGCAGTGTTTAAAGGTGAGCTCACAGATCCCTGCTTTGGTGGATCAGGGAGCAGGTGCACATTTCCACAAGGCTGTTTAATTTTTGTTTTTTTTTACAAATGTAAACGATGCTGTGGGGAGATTCCAGAGCAAACTCCCATTTTCAGGTGGGAGCGTTGCAGACTGCCTGGGGTCTGAAGGTGGAGCTGTCCCTTTTTTTGTCACTCTTTTCATCCTTGGTTTCAAAGATGAAGATGGCCCAGGTTGACCTCCCGTGCCGCAGCCCCTGGGGCGGTTCAGGCTTTCAAGGTTTGCTGATACAAGGTTAATTAGTGTAAAGTTTGACCCCTTGCCCCCCACTTTCTCTCTCTGAAGTCACAACTAAGCTCTTGTGCTTTTTTATTTACCTTGCATCTTATCTCCCTTTGTTCTCCTCTCCCTGGGAGCCCAGTTTTCTCTTCATGGCTCCAGGCTCTCTCCCTTTTTCCCTCTTGTTGTCACGCTGAGCCTCTGGAGCAATTTTTGCTGAAGAAAGGCCAGAGTGAAAAGTCCCCACAGCCCAGCTCTCACACAATCTGATCTGAGCTTAATCCAATTTGCCTTGGCAGGGAGTTTTATGGCTGGGATGGGCTGGCTCAGAAAGGAAACCTGTGCTGGCTGCACGGTGACATTCTCCTGCCTTGTTGCATCACAGCTGGCTCCGTCCTGGCCAAGAAGGTGTTGTGGGTGAAGGTTTATAAGTGAACTAAAAAGGGATGGAAGGCCTGTGGAGAAAGGACCTTGCATGAGTCTCCAGCAGAAGAATAAGAAGCTGGGAGTGGGCAATTAAAATCAGTCCAATGTGTGACTTCAAGGGCGCTGAGGGAGTGAGGGATTCCTGAGCAAGTCACTGGCCTTGGAGCTTTCTTCCCAGCTCCACTCTTGCCAGAACAACTCTAAGAGTTACCTTGTGGTCCCTGAATGATCTGGCTGCTTCTCCCTGCCCTCCTCTGAGGGGCTGGAGGGATGTGGCTGTGAGTGGCATCAGCTGGAAGCACTGATGGATTGCTTAAATGGATTGACAGAAAAACCTTTCTTCATTTCAATAAATCAGCTGCTGAGGCAGCTCTTGTGGCAGCCATCCACGTTTCCCCCCTCACACTCTGTGACAGGATGAGCAGAGCGATCAGACAAAGTTTTTCTGGTGCATGGGGTGGGTCTGTCCCCAAAAGCTCCTTCAATGAGCACCAGAACTCCTTTTCCTTCCCTGGGAGGACTCTGAAGGACTCTCTTCTTCACTGGGCTCATTCCAGGCTTTTGGGAGTTTTGGTGGGAGCAGAGACTGAAGAGGGAGAGGAGGTGGTACAAAACTGCTGCTTCCTGATACTGCCAGAAACCCCAGGTTTTTTCCAGGACTTTTGACCTTCTAGAGAGCTTAAACTTGGTGGTGTTGGTGGAAATGTTTGTCCAGAATGCAGCTGGGGCCCATCTCTGAACAAAGAGTTCTTCAGGTGCTTGCTATTTGGATGTGAGGGGTACTTTACTCATGTTTACAAAGGCATGAAATAGTGTTCTGTGTGTTAATGGTCCATTTAATAAAGGCCTTCCAGCTAGGCCATTTCAAGGCATTAATTGAACTTCTTGGGTGCTCAAGGCCATTAACCTTTGATTGTAGCCCACACCAGAGGCAAACTAATCACTCCAAGTTCTCCCCAGCATTACTGCTTCAGCACAGTGCAGGAATGTGGGACACGGTGGATAAATCATTCACCACCATATCATCAGGGCTGCTGGGCTGCCATCTAATTCTAGTGGGGTACAGAATGTTACAAACCATGGCAATTAGCATTTGCAGGCACTGGGAAAGCTGCTTGAGTGATATACATGAGTTAAAAAAAAAAAAAAAACAAAAAAAAAGGGAGGAGGGAGAACAAGAGCAGCCGGGAGCTGGATGTTGGCAGGGAGCCACAGCCTTCCCCCGGGCAGGTGCCTCACCTGTGTGGTAGTTTGCTCTTATTTCTGCTGATCTGGACCACCTGCCAGGTCTTTCCCATCCCTGTGCTGGAGGGCAGGGTTTGTTTGTGCCATAATGATGCCTTATAACGGAGAGTGCTCTGCGCATATCCAGAAAACCCAAAAGGATCCAGAAAAAACACTGGAGACAGTTTAGAGCTCTGTATTAGAAAGTTTATTTTCTCTTATGCTTTCCTTGCTGTCTGGGGTAGCTCTCTGGGGGATTTGGATATTTTTAACAGGGATTTAAGCTGCAAATCGAAGCTGGCTTGCTGGCTCAGACCAAAGCTGACAGTCCTTCCCGAGGTAAAACTCACCCTGGCTCCCGTGGGACCTGTCTGAGGTGACAGTGTTCAAGATTTCCTCACTGGTACTTTCTGGGCAGCTGTAATGAGCTCTGGTCTATGACAACACCAAAAAAACAAATAAAAAACTGCATTGACAACTCATTCTTCCCACAGAGTTAAACCAACCAAATAAAAAGACCCTCCCAAACCTTGTTTTCCCACTCTTGTTGGTCTCCTAAATTGCTTTTCAAAGAGGGAGGCTTCCTCTCCTTCCCATCTGACCCCTCTGGACACCCCCTTTTCCTTGGCTCTCCTGCTGGCTGAGTGCTGAGCTATCTGCTCATCTGAACCAGCAGGAGCTGCTTGGAGCTCCTCAGACCTCCAGTGGTGGCTGCATCCCAACACAACTTTGGTCTTCCAGTGCTGAAACACAAGCAGAGACTATTCTGGGAAGGAAAGGGCTCTGCCTGCCCAAAGCCAGAGGCTGGGACAAGCCCCCAGCATCCATCCCTGCTGGTTCCAAGAAGCAGCTTTGGACTGTTCTTGTGTGAAAAGCTGTCTCTGCTGCCCTGGGGCTGGCAGGGATCTGGAGGGGGCTGCACGTGTGGTAGCCCCCAGTCCTAGCTCCCAATGAGAGGGATTTTGGTCCCAAGGACAATAAGATATTCTCTGTGTCCCTCTCAATGTGACCTTGGAGCAATGGGACTGGAGGGTGGAGTTCCCAAATTGTGTGGCAAGTGGCTGCAGTCCTGAAGGGATCCAAAACCCTCCAGTGTGCTCATGAGCAAAATGAGGAGGAATGTGTAGCTACTGGCTTGCTTCTAGGACACTGCAGTCCCTAAGTCTAGCCTAAACTCATTGCCAGAGCAATGAAAGAGCAGGGATGAGTTTGAGGGAGTGCAAAAGAACATGAGCTCACCCTGGAGGTCTCAGGCTGCCAAGGTTTTCCTGAAAAGGGAGCCGAGTCCATGCAGACAGAATACAAGGACTCAAATGTCGCCAGTAGGAAAGTTTCTATTAAAAAACCCAAATCCAGACGTGTGCTTTTTTATTAATGAGAAAATTCTTCTGTTGTTTATGAGATCAACCCTTTAAGGGGGGCAATGGGAGGAGAAGAAGAAAAGAAGCTGTTTGTTAGCAAAATGAAATCCAGACAAATATTTATAGCTACTTTCAAGTGGCTTGTTCTGACATGAGTCGACTATCCTTAATACCTTCCCTTTAGCACCATTAAGCATCTCACTGGCACTCAGAACAAATTTATGAATGTCTTATAAAAGTCAACAAGCCGCAGGAAAAAAATAAATAAAAAAGAGCCTTATGCAAACAGTGCTTCATTGCAAGAACTCAAACAAAGAAGGTCACATTCATCATTTGCTCCTGGAGAGGGAAAGCCAAGAAGACGGATGGATGATGACACAAGACCTGGCTGGGTTTAAATCCCCACCTCACAGGAGTTTCTGTAGGTGCTGCCAGGGTGGCTAAGCTCTTTGCAGGCTGCTCTCCTGCCACATCTCACACGTTCCAGTAACTGCTGCTCTCCATCTGAGCCACTGGAGTCTGACCTGCAGAGTCACTTGAGGAGCTGAATTCCCATCCCGTGGAATGTGCTGGGCAATGGACTTAATAAAATTAAGAGGGGATAACTTATATTGATGGAGCCTGCCCATCAAATGGAGGGAAGGATAGCATGGGGGAATTGAGGGTAAATCAGGTGGTCAGACGTGATTTCAGAGTGACTTAAAGGAATGTTCCTACTGGATTAGGATAGAATGGTAATTTTCTCAGCAACTTTTAAGAGTTGATATAAAAAATTTTGGTACTTGTAGGTGCTGGTTCCCCATTGCATTCAAGCACTGTGATACAAAAAATGGCAATTCATTATTAGGAGCTTGATGCAGGTAATGCATCAAGCATTAACTTTTTATCAGTTCTAGAAAGCTCTGAAGGCAGAAGGGTGATCTCACCATGAAAATGCCATTCTTTCAGTGATCTGGTGAAAAAGGGAGGACACCTGCATGGTGATCCCTAGAGGTTAAATCTGGGCTGAGCAGGGCTGTGGGGCTCAGGTCAGAGCATTCCCAGTCATCCTCTGTACTGGGGAGACATTTGGGACTGGGCTCAGGAATGGGGCATGGGGGTAAGCCTGGCTTTAGGGAAACGCTAAACCAGAGAAGAGATGGGGATTGTGGAAGGAATATGGCTTGGAGGATAAGAGACAGGGAAAGACTTTAGTCTGCACAGAGGATTGACAATGCTGGGTTAAAGCTGGCACTGGGGATTTTTTTGTACACAGCTGGGGTTTTGGCTAAACAGTCATTCCAACAAGAAAACTCCTTTCTTGTGGCACCTGTGTCATTTCTGATGAATCCCTGAATTGTTTTTCAGCTCTCAAACCTGCACTCTATTTTCCCCTTTCCCTAGATTTGGGAAATCTGATCAGATTTGTATTTTTTTTCCTTGCCACGATGGGGAAGCACATGTGTGCACACAGGTCCCACCCTGGCACAAAACCAGCACACACAGAGCTGCATTTCTCTGAAATCAGAGTCAGGTCCCACCAGGTGATCAGTGCTCATCCCTTTGGCCCCCAGAGCTGTGAAATTCTCTGAATTCTGGATAAATGCAGATCATGGTGTGCACTAAATCCCTCCTGTTCTTGCTCTCCTGTCTTTGCTGTCGTGCAAGGGATGCTGAGAACACTGCTCCTAAATCTAGGTTGGAAAGTCACTGTTCCTTGATAGGATTAATGCTGCCTCCAAGTCAAAAACCTCAGTGCGAGCGGGGCACAATTTGCTCGTGTCTGTTCTGGTTTATGCAGGGTGAAAAGCCAGTGGAAAGGAAACTATTGCAGGACATTTGTCATTTTTACCTGTTAACTCATTTTCCAGCTAAACTGGGAGGTCTGTGCCCATGAGAGAGCCTGCAAGTTCATGTGGAGGGGAGTGGGAAAAGCAACCCACAACCTTTTCATCATTCACACAGAGATGAGAGAAAAAATCAAGTGGAGGAAGATGAAAAGAGCCTCATGGATTTGAACAGGTTTTTTTAGGGTTAAAGTCTGCGAGCTGCAGAGTTAGACTTTCTCCTGCTCTGAAACCATGCAGAAGTTAAACAGTTCAAGAGTGTTTACTGCTGTAAATTGTTATCCAGAACCCCAGTGCTTTTGGCTGCCTGGGCTTTATCTCTCATGCGTGTCTTTTCCTTCAGTATTTAAGGTAATTTTCCGCTTTGTGGCGTGACACAAACAGGTACCAAACCCCTCCACACTTTCTTTGACCACTTGTTTTCCTTCAGACGTTTTGTCTCGCTGAAATATCGAGTCAGCTGGAATGACCTTGATGTAAACAAATACTTTTGAACCCGTGTGAGGATCAAAGTCAAAAGAATGTGAAACAGAGGCTGGAATCTGGAAATGATCCACGGGAGGTTGGCATCATCAGCCTTCCATCTTTTCTTCATTCATTTTTTTGGTGATATGGAGCCCAGAGTAAATTTGCCCTGTTCAAAAGTGAGGAAAAGTGACTTTCAGGTAGCAGCACAATGGTTGCAACACTGGCATTTGTAAAAATTAATCTGCTTTAGTTTCTTGCTTTAGCAAGATCATCATCAATATAAATCATAGATGATGTGGAGTAAAGCCCCTGTTATTTTCTGATGGCTCTTTTGCTTGGATTCTATGACTGGACTGGAATTTTAGCTGGAAAAAGTAGCAGCTAGCACTTAACTGCAAGTTAAGGTCTTTGAGAAAGTGTGATTTTTCTGTAGAAATTCTGATTTCTTTACAAAATGAAGAAAGTGGGAGCTCAACATCACTTGGCTGTGCTTATGATTTTAAATATTATTTTTTTTACTATTACCAGCTTTGAAACAAATGGATCAGCTGTTTGTCATTTCTAAAGGAAGCAGCCCAAAGTGCATTTCACAGTAAAGTCAGAACTTCACCACACTGCTCAGAAGAAATGAGGGGTGAGTTGTGCTGGCAGGAGCAGTTCAGCTTCACCGTCTTCCTGACTGCTGGCACTGGAATTGAGAGGAGGTTTTGTCATCTATTAAAACTGACATTTAGCTTTGCTTGAAGTGACTTAAAAGTCTAAAAACAAATGCTCTGGAAATTTCATGTGCTGCTGTGTGAAGCCCTTTTCAGAAGCAGCCTCTGATTTTTGGGCACCTCCCCTTTGAAACGCTTGATCTCAAGTCCTTGAGCTGAGCTTGGGAGCATCTGCACTTTCCTTGGCTTTAGCTGGATAAGAAAGGTGATTATCTGTGAAAACCTGGCCTGCTTTGTCCCTTAGGTTGGACATTCAGGGTGAGAAGAAACATTTCAGCACCTGCCTGACACACTTGCTGGTGTTATGGGGGCACTCAGAGCTGAAATAACCCAATTTCCCAGATCTCCTCAGTTTTTCTTGTGGCCTGCTCTTCCCTGTTGCTGGGTGGCAGGAGCAGAAGGCTCTCTGGGGTCAAGGACAAGAGTGGTTTTCTCTTTAAAAAGTTCCCTGTATCCCCCTTGATGTTGAAATTAATAAAATCCTCACTGTTGCTGTCACATCTCCTTCACAGGTTTGTTAGGTTTCCAGTGAGCAAAAGGTTAAATATCTAAGAAACTGATTTTCCAGGCTTTTAGTGACTTTAAACAGTAGATAGCTTTTTATGGAAACCTGATTCTCCAGAAGCTCTGTGTTCCTAACAGTAACAAACAAACAAAAATTTGATTTCTCCCCCCAGCCACACAATCTTTTAAATATTAACAGGGTTTTAAAATTTTTATTTGTACTAGTAATCATTTTTCCAGCTGTTGAGCTCATCAATACTTTCATTTTTCTTCGCTCCCAGCCCACCAGACATTTTATTTTAGTTTTTAACAAGAAGGAAGCTGCGTTGACTTCTTGGTCTTGTTCCTAAAAATATATTTCTGAGTGCAATTAAAGGAGTCCTGTCACCGGTTCCTGGATTGCACAGAAGTCCTCTCTGATACTGCAGGGCAACATTTTGCAGGCATAAATATGGGAAAGAGACTGCTGCCATTGTGACACAGCACGAAAATACTTCATATTTATTTGTACATGCCAGCCCAGTTCTGACATCAGTGGCACCAGTGTAGATCTAAATCTTCTTGGGACATTGCAGTCCTGCTCTGTGGCATAACACTGGGACAGAAAAACTCCCAGTAACTTTCCACTTGCCTCATGGAGACCCTCTGCTCCCAAAAAAAATCCAACTTCCTTGGAAAAATGTTCTTTTTTTTAAATTTTGTTGGGACAGGTGATGCCAGTGGGTTGGATGGAGCTCAGAGAATGGGAAAACGACATTGCCAGGACTCTCCAACTTGTGTTAGAATCTCTGCAAAACAAACTTTGCTCTCCATACTTTTTGAGGGAGACAGGGAAGGTTCCTGAGCATCCTTTCCTGGGGCTGGAGTGTGGGGAAAAGCCCAGAGCCCGGCCAGGACCGTGGTGCAGAGGAAATGAGCGCTGCCCACGCTTCCAGAGCACCAAATCCTTTGGAACTGAGCTGGATGTGCCCTTTGGAGTGGCCTTGGTGTTGCCAGAGGGATTGGAGGGGAGGTGAGGAAGGGAGGGAAGACTCGAGGTGGAAAAAGGAGGGAGGACTGAGCACAGACATTGCCTCCAGAGCTCCTTCCTGCAGCTCTGACTCTCCATTCCCCAGTACCTGGGGACATTTGACAGATCTGTCCTGATTTCTTGTACAAAACTCAACCAAGAGCATCAGTTCAATCACTCTTAGGAGCATCAGCCTCAGCTTCAAAGGGGCAGATGAGGAAAACAGTGTCTGCCCTGCTGCTGGTAATTTTGGTCCTCTCTGGTTTAGAAAAGGAGGTGCAGAGGGGAGGTTGCACAATCTGGGAAGCTGAATGGAAAATGAAGAGGATTCACAGAATCAGATAATTCTCCTGAGGGAAAAATAAACTCCCAAGGAAGTGAGTGGCTGGGTATTTTGAGCACAGAGGTTAGCAGCAAATGAGCATCTCCCAGAGCTGGCTGTGTGTGGCCCTTGCTCTCTGCAGCTCAGGGTTTGGAATGTCTGTCACTCATGGCCAGGGGGGTGTGCGGTGGAACAACGTGCCTTTATCCCTTCCCTGACTGAACCTGGGCTTGGTGGGTTGTACTGATGAGTCCTGTTTTAATCTCAGTGTTTTTGCTAATAAAGTGTCCTTTAGCTGGTGTGAGGGGATGAAGCAAAGCCCAGCCAAGTGACACAAGCCCCAGAGCCTGCTGCACTTCAGCTCCTGGCTATTGTGCCCCAGTTCACTTAAAAATAAGTTGACTTCCAGTGATCTGTGTCTGGTTTCCCTTTCTCCTTCCATCTCCATGAAGCTGGCAGTGGGTTCCTGGGCAGCATCCCCACATTCCTTGGAGGAGGCTGCTCTTCACACCTGCTGATGTTCAGCTCTTTGGGACCACAGCTCTGCAGATTCTCCCTGTCCCCTGAAGATTGGTGTGGGATGAGATCCTGGTTTAGTTGTTCTAAAGACTGGGCCTTTTGCTTGGACTGGTGCCCAAGAGTTTTTACAAGTCCAGACTTTCACTCTGCCCTTGAGAGCTGCTAGGGTTTTCCCTCAGGATTTTGTTTATGTATGTCTCTCCCTGGCCTGTTTTATAGGGGAGAGAAATGCACAGAAGAAGTGCTAAATGATCTTGATATATATGATAATTAGTTATTATTTGTAAATGAAAAATCAGGCTCTCACTTCAGCTTAATGTCCATCAACTTCCAGATGTTGTTTCAGGAGGGAATGTGTTACAATTTATTTCTAATCAGATTTTTCTTCCCCTTTTACCTTAAATGCCAGAATTAGAATATTTTATATTAAGCAGCTGGCAAAAGAATTTGTCATGTCCAGAGTGACATAACCAGATAATAACACAGTTATCTGTGGAATTGAACTGTACAGAGCAAACACAGCTTCAAAACCTGACAAAATTATTACTACTATGCCATATTTGTATTTCATGTATTACTTGCAAAATGTAGCTTATTCCTGTTTGAGATGGAGTTCAGCTGATTTGTTTTCTATGTTGCTGTTGGAAAATGGGGTGTCCTTTGAACTTGAGGCTTTGCAGGTGAAGGAGGATAAGCACAGGAAACTTCATAGGGAGACAATAAGCAACAGAAGCTTTTTTTCTGATTGTTTTTTTTTAATGTTTAGGGCCCATTCAAGGCACAAATAGTGGATGAACTATGCCTCTGACAAATCCCCAGAATGTAGCAAAAGCAGTTTATATGGAAACTAAGGTGACTTAGATTTCCATAACTAAAACAATTTACTGTGAATTTCCCAATGTCAGAAATTAAAGGATGAGTGAAATTGTGGACAAAGGATCCACATTACTTCTGCTTTAAAAATCAGGACAGACTAAAGCAGTTTGAGCCCTGTCTCTTTCCTTACCTCTGCCTACATTTCTGCTGTGCTGGTTCTCGTGGCAATGGAGCAATTCCAGCCACGTGCCCATCACTTCCCTGCTAACTCTGCCTGTTTAAGGTCCTGGTGCTGGGGATTTGGCTGCCAGGAAATATCAGTTTAATGGGTTCCTACAGCTTTGTTAAAATGAGGATATTGTCCACAGCACCAGAGGAACTGGGCAGGAATGGTCATAGTGGTTTTTGGAGAAAGGAATTTCCTCCATTTCTCCAACAATTTGCTCGGTTTGCCCGTGTGAAGTTTCCTAAACCTTCACAATGACCGTGACCACAGATTGGAGAATTCAAGCAGAGTTTTTGTAAAGAATTGCAATCTTTAGTGCTTGAGTCTGTGGGAAGGAACACAGACAGAGCTGTGCTGTGTCATCCCAGCAGAATTCCTGCAGCTTGGGTCTGATTTGGGTCACAGCATCCGTGTAAGGAGAAATCCATATCCCAGCAAGAATACAGTGATATTTCCCTTGATTATGCCTTCCCAGCCTGCAGCTGAGAAACTTTATGAACCAAAGATTTGTTCCTCTTTTTCCCTCTGAGATCAGTGGCAGCTGTGGGCACTCAGTAATCTCTGAAGCCCTGACTACTATATTTAAGTGCCTAAATATAGACATAGAGGCCTAGGAGCCCGTGGGTACCATTGAAGTGGACTGGAATCTTCCCATTTGCCTTTCTGGGGATTGGATCAGGCCCTATTTCAGGTAACCAGCTTGAAAAAAAAAAAAAAAAAAAAAAAAGTAAAATCGGATTAAGTGGCTTGTGCAAGATGGTTGAACAAATGGGACAAATGGCTGGCAAGGCTCAGGAGCTCTGGATGCCATTCCTGTGCTCCCACTGCCAAATTAAATTTGTTCTTGTATAGAAAGAGCTCATGCTTGTATAGAAAGAGCCTGTTGTAGAGGTGGAAAGGCATCTTAATTGCATCTTCTCAGGGAGCAGAGCTGCAGGGGTGTTTTGTGTTGCTCTTTACAGCAGGGTCTGGAGAGCAGGAGCTCACAGGATGCTGTGGCCTGGCTTCTGCCTGCTTAACAGGGGCACTGAGGCACAGCCTCCATCTGTTGGTCCAGGCAGGATTCCCTGTCTTCAGTCCTCCTGCTCATCCTGAAGTGCACACAGAATTTAACACCTCTGTTTGAAACAAAGGCATTTAGAGAGGGGGAAGGCAGGGAATCAGGATTGGCTGTAAATGGTATAATTTGAGGATTTCTCCTGTTCAGGCCACAGCTCCTAAGCTGGTGGCAGGGAGATGAGGCAGCCTGGCAGGGAGCTGTGCCTCAAGCATGTGCCAAAGCCAGATCCCTCTCCCTTTGAAGGCAGGGAGAGTTAAACCATCGACTTCACTGCAGTTGGGTTAAACCCGTAAATAGTTCCTAACACTTGCATATTATTAGTTGCTCTCGTGGCCAGATCTAAGCATACTTGATCTCTGGAGGAATTTGTCTTTGCATACAGCCAGACATTCCTCATTTCTCATTAGCTGGGTAAACACATGTGCAGAGAAGTTGGGTTTGTCCTCTCAACACAGTTGCTTCTCCCTGAGAGGGTGATGAATGGCCTTGTGGAAATTGTGTGAAATACAACATTTCTGGAAAGAAATCCATAGTTTGTCTCACAGTGAGCTGTGGCTGTGACAGCTGAGCAGGGGAGGCTCAGGCCAGGCATAGGTTGAAGTTTTTTGTGATGTGGGGCCTTTGGCATGTGCTCTGCATGTCACAGAAGATAAGGACAGCAAGTGGGGGGTTCAGCAGCTGGCATGGGAATCCAGGGGAATGGCAGGGAGCTGTCATCCCATGGCTGTAGCAAAGGGCATGGGAGAGGCTTTGGAATACTCTCTGTAATTCTGATTCACCTTTTGCTGCATTAAACTTGCAGAGAGCTATAGAGTGGTTTGTGCTGGAAGGGGCCTTGAATTAGGCAAGGGACACCTTCCACTAGAGCAGGGTGCTCCAAGCCCCAGTGGCCTTGAACATTTTCAGGCAACATGTGCCAGGGCCTCACCACCCTCACAGGAAACTATTCCTTCTTAATATTTAACCTGTTTCCCCCTCTGTCAGTGTCAGCCCATTCCCCTCGTCCTGTCCCTCCAGTTCCTGATGAAGTTTCCTCTCCCACTTCCTTGTAGCCCCTTCAGGCACTGGAAGGGGCTGTGAGGCCTCAACACAACCTTCTTTTCTCCAGGCTGACCATTCCCAATTCTCTCAGCCTGTCTCCATAAACTCCATCTCTTGCTCTGCCTCATCCTCTACTCCCCAGTCCAATTTCACGCTCGTCCTTTCACAATCACGCACCAAGAGACTTCCCTACGGATTTCTCAGGAGGAAAAGCAACCAGCAGGTGCATTGGCACCTCACCCAGTGGCAGAGCTGCCAAAAGCTGGGGGACTCCACACCAAAGGAGGCTCTCGAGGTCTGAGGTGCCTGGGCTCTCTTCCTCAGTCACCACGGGAATGATCACAAGCCTTTGGGACTGGGTGATCCAGCTGGTGCTGAGGTGGGAGATGGCTCAGTGCACTGGAACAGCTGGGACAGGACAGGGACACGGCTTAGGTAGGACTGGACACCTTCTTAATACTGCTGAGAGAGCGTCAAGTTGGGTTTTATTACTTATTAAGGGCCTGTTTTGATCCTGATTTCAACAAGGCCAAGCTGCCATGTCTCGGTCCATGCACTGCACTTGTGGTTGGTGTTCCTCTCCTCAGAGCTGAATGAGTTGCATCCTGCCTGATATCTCTGGGCAAATTCCACACAGAAGGCATTGGGCAGCCACACCCAGGGCCAGAATTTGCTCAAAAACACCAGGGCTTGGTTTTTCCCCCAATGCTCTGCATGCAAATGAAAACACAAAGCAATCCATTTTAATCTGCAGTTTCCCAGAACAAGGGTTTGGACCTGGATGTGTGGGCACGAAATGAGTCTAAAATTAGACTTACCTAACCTTCAATTAAGCTTGATATCTAAGCATCCGTGGGAATGATCCCCAGGCCTGGAGTTATTGCCTGCTGAGAGCTGGGCTGTTTCCCTGTCTGAGGGTAGTGCTGTATTGTTCTCTTAAGGGCTGTGTGAGTCACATCTTACATGAGTTGTTTTATCACTGTAATTAGTCTACATATTGAGGGGAGAAAAAAAAAATAAAATAAAAGAAGGGTATACAGAAAGATAAAGGCAAAACATATTAGGAGCCCCTGTAAAATCGTGAAGCTCTCCATATGAATTTTTTAAAGTGAGAAATAAAACATTTCTAAGTTCTTTCATTTGTTCTTCCACAGAAATTTCTCTCCCATATGTCAGTGGTGTAATCTATGTAATGAACAAAACTTCACAGATGGACTGGCTGATGCAAGGGACATTCTTTAATATTGACAATTACTGAGTTTTTGCTCCCTATGTTGCATAACTTTAGAAAAGTGCTGTAGTTCAGGGAGGTGAGAATTTCTTCCAGAATAATCAGTGGCAGAAAGTAGCTGGAGGAAAAGGCAGACATTAAAAAGAGAGGCCCCCAACCAAAATCCTTTTTAGAATGTGTGAGACCTTTTAAAAACAAATAAACAAACAAACCCCACTCTGATTTCATGCTTTACTTTTTGACCAATGTCCTCAGGTTAATGGGTTTTTTCTCCCCACAGTTTATGCAATGATACAGCTCTTCTCACTGTCTTGGAACTTGTTTGTGCCCTTGGCTTCTGAAGTTTTTAAAACTTGTTTTAGGTTTTATTACAAATGCTTTTTTTAAACTAAAGGCCTTTTAGGAATGCAGGAAAATATTTGTTTTGAAGTCCAGCTTTCACCTTCACTGCTTTCCTTGGCCAAAACTCACCACTTATTCAAATTCACAAAGTTCTAGGACTTCAGATTTTATTTCCGTAACCCTACTTGGTAGGTTAGAGATCAAATCCCTTCTGGATGTTCTCTCTGTCTTTCTCCAAAGATGCTTGGTGGTGACGTGGTTTTCAACTCTGGTTCAATCTCCTCTCCCAGTTATTGCTGGACCAGAGAGGTAAAGTCAGAAAGGTTGAATTTACTATGACCGTGTGTCCAGGACTTGGAAAAGCTTTGTGGAAAACAAAAGTCTAGTTTGTATGAAAGAGGACATTTTCTTTTGCTGTTTTATTGAGATGTGTCATCCCAGCCAAGAACCTGGAAGACATTAAAGTCGATGTGATTGTCACAAACATTGAGGGTTTCATTTAATTTTATTTTTTTTTAATGAACCAGCTACACTTTCAGCGAGTCTGAGGTGGAACTGCAGCCCACAAGGAGCTCTGAAGGTGACATTTTGGTTATCCAGGAACAACAGTAACACGCAAGAGCTCTCAGTTCTACGTGTGTGGGGAAAGTATAAAATTTTATGAAGTGATGGTTTCCAATGTAATGAAAGATATCTCACTCCTGGCGTGAAACTCAGACATCCACCCATCCAAAGCCTTTGCCTGAGGCCTCCCCAAACTCACACTCTCCTCTTTTGTTCCCCAGAGCTGCCTGATTCCTGGGTCTCCAGCATTTATTCTGTCCCCCAGGGTGGTGCAGCTGAAGGTGTGGTCGTGTCCCTGTACCAGCAGAGCTGTGACAGCACTGGCAGCTGTTTGGTGGCCAAATAAATTTGCAATATTTGCCCAGAGAACGTGTGCTCCCTTCCCTCAGGACTGTCCCTGTCCTCTGGGAGAGCTGTTTTCCCTTGATTCAGACCAGCATCAAGCTGAAGACTCTCATCAGAGCTCCTCTTCCATCTTTCCTCAGGCTGTTTTCAGGTGCTGCACGGGGTCATCTCTCCCCTCCTGCCCCTCTTGCCTGGGACTGTGACCTCTGAGTGCCTCTCTCTCTATTTCAGGCATATTGGCCTGGTATTTTTTGGCCCAGAGCCTGCAGCCTCTGCTTTGCTGGCTGGAACAGCTTCCCAGGGACTCACAGGCAGCTGGGGCTTGAGCTGGGAATCGAGTCCATGCTCCTTGAATCCCACCGAAATGCTCAGCCTGCTGTTGCTTCCTTCCTTCTCCTCGAGGACCTCCCAGAACACCAACACTCTGCTGAGGCTGGAGCTGAAACCCTGGGGGCCACAAGTGAGATGCATCCATTTATTTTTGGTCCTATTAAGAAGTGCCACTTTTGGAAGTGATGTCTGTCCTCAGCTTCCAGGGTTGCACCTGTCTGGTCCCCTCGATTTTGATGTAAATTTGAAGCCAAATTGTGGTCTCAGAAAACTTATCTGTCTGTCTATCTATCTATCTATCTATCTATCTATCTATCTATCTATCTATCTATCTATCTACCTATCCATCTATCCATCCATCCATCCATCCATCCATCCATCCATCCATCCATCCATCCATCCATCCATCCATTCTTGAACTTGGATAAATTTCTCCTCACTGTCAAATGCAATCACATGCTTCAAGCAGCATTTATGCTTTGATCAACATGAGGTTTCCTTGGGGAAGGGAAGAGAGCGGTCCCATCTCAGATAATCCACGGCAGGAGGAGGGAAGGGAGCTCCTGATTTATTGTTATTGGCTGGGTGTGACGTGATGCAACCCCTGCACAATAGAAAATGCGGTTGCATTTGTAGACTGAATGATTCCTAGCTGAATTTCCATTCAGTTTTGCCCTTTCCTGCTCATTCATCACTGGTACACAGGCCATAATTTCCTTCAGCATATTTTAATTCCAGGGTAGCAACTGGTTTGCTAAGAGAGGTTAATCTTTGGGATTTTACTGAATTTATACACAATAAAAACTCACTATCCAGATTATTTAAATTAACTGAAATTTGTTGAAGAATACACATAATGTTGTTATTTTCCTCCTTGATTGGATGAGTGTGTAACATCCCCAAAGTTAACAGGGATCCTCCATCTGAGGACTGAGACTCCACTTGTTCTTTTTTTTTTTCAAACCTCCCTCAGAGTAAAGCAATTTTTTTCTTGTGTTTAAACAAAGTTTCCACTGTGCCAATTGCCCCTCATGCATTCCATGGATAACACTGGGAAGATTCTGACTTTGTCTTCTTCTCTCTCCCTGTCAGGTATTTATCCACTAAGCCATATTCCTGCAGTTATGCAATTTCCTGAAGTCTTCACTGTTCATTTAAAAATAGGATTTTTGCTTTCTCAGTCAGAGGGCCATTTAGCATTTCTCCTCTGGGCACAGGAACCAGGAGGAATGTGGCATTTGGATTAGAGATGATCTCCAGCCCTGTGCTCTCCCCTGCAGGATGCTGCCTCCCTCTCTCCTCCACATGGAAATAAGCACACCTATGGCACCCTGGTGTTATCTAAATATTCTAAACATTCTAATATTCTAAATATCTAAATATTCTGGTGTTAAAACCTTAACATTTAACAAATGGCTTTAGTTCTCCTTGGACATGTGTCCCCAGTCCTTGGCATGAGGGAATGGCACCTGGGAGCTCGTGCTGAGACATTGTCTCACCTACCCCTCCTTTTTGTCTTACCCACCTTTTCTGCCTTATTATAACTCAGCGAGGGACAGAGCAAATGTTGGCTTCCCTGACTGCTTAGTGCAGTGGCAACTCCTTAAAAAAAAAAAAAATACACAAAAAGAGAAGTAAAAAAAATTAAAAATTAGTCCTAATTAAGGAGTTGTCCTCATGATTTGTGGTTTTGTATACTGGCAAGCAGGCCAAGGCTGTCTGATTTCATTTCTGTAAAAGAATGTAACTCCAGCTCCTTGCCAGTTTATACCATTCCCCATGCCGGGCAGTAGATAATTTCTCATGGTCCCAAAGCTTTCAACAATACTCTATTATGTTTCATGACTCATAAATGGGCTGGTGCCCATGGAAAGCCATGTGGCTCTGTGCAGGCAGCACAGCTCCCTGCAGTAGGTTTGAACTGATTTCATAGCCTCCAGACCTAGCATGGTTTATTATTTTTATGACTTGCTCACTGTTCTCATTGTTGCTAAGACCATATTGCATCAGGGATAAAATTCAAGGCCCTGATGCATTTCTGTGCGGAATGAAAAGCACAATTTGTGGAGCTGCCATTGGAGGCAGAGGAAAACAAGACCAAACAACAGGCTGAACTCAAGTCAGATCTAACAGCTCCTTGAGACAAGCTGCTCCTATGAGCTGCAGGCAGCTGATAGATTTGATATTATCTTCACTGACAGAGCTGTGGGGATTATTCTTGGCTCACCTGTGCGCTCAGGGCTCTGCTGATGGATGTTGCCCACCCTCCCTCTTTTAAATCACAATAAACCCAAGGGTTGGAAAAATAGGATAAATTATCCTCAGCTTGCTCCTGCAACAGAGCTGAATCAAAGCAGCCAAGTGTGACTTGCAGAATTCCTTGCTGCTCCCAGCCTGCTGAGTGTGTGCAAACACAGGCGAAGCCACAGCCCAGCCCTGCACACCTGAGTAAAGGTTGGGAGATTTCAGCGGTGTGTTTATCCCACTTTTATTAACGTCCATGGAAAAACTGCTGGCTGGCTGCTGTCCTCAGGATTTTTTAATCCTATTGTGATTTCCTGGGGTTTTGATTTGGCTGGCATGATCTCAGCAGCCTTGTGATATGGGGAGGGCTGGGGTGGAATGGGAGCCAAGAGGGGATCAGTGGAGGAGCGTTGAATGGAGTGGTTTTGTCTGCTGTTGTAAAGCTGTTTTGTAATACTCAGATAACTTATTGCAACTGCTGCCAGGTACTCTTGCAAGCATATGACTGTGGAAATATCTGCTTGGGTAATAAGAACAATAGAATTTGAAAAAAAAATATGATTTATATTATTATTTAAAAAAAAAATTAGCTTGGGTAATGAAAACAAACAAGTCAGTATTGCTTTATTTGCCTAGTTAGGTCTGTTTTCAGATTCTTATATTCCAGGCTAAGTCAACATTTAGGTTGTAATAATACAGGCTGAGGGCTTATTTATTTATTTTAGAAATATAATAATACATTTCCTTCACATATTTGTTCAGTTTCTTGTGGGACCATTTATTCAATCTTCAATTTTCTTAAAAATTGCTCTCAGATTTAGCCTCAAAAGAATGTGCAATAAAACATTTTAAAATGCACCTTCTTATTGTAGCTGCTCCTTGTTATATAATTTCCCATTTGCTATTTCTTTCTTCTCATTTAGCCAGTTTAGGGAGTTTTTAATATACATATTTACTTGAGAAGGCTGAATATATTTGGTCTGCTGAAATAAAAGTACGTTCCATGAACAGATCTGCTCCTTCAGCAGAGCTTCATCTGTTTAGCAATTATTATTTTTATTTTTATTTTTTTTGGAAGGAGTTTGCAGCAGTAACATTGGGCATGGCTGCTTGAAACAATCGCTGGGCATTTGGGACTGGAGTCAGGGAGCTTTGAGAAGCAAAGCGTGTGTGGATCTGCTGTGATGCCTAATGATTCATTTAGTGCACCCTGCTTAATGATCCTAACGAGCAGATGTGGTAATCCTGCTGCCATCCTCACCCCTTTTCCCCCTTGCTATTTCCAAGCAAATAAAAACCCGGCAGCAGCCAAGGATCCGAGCTGGGCTGGCAGCAGGGCTGTGCATTCAGCACCCTGGGCAAGGTGGGATCCAGGTTTCCCACAGCCTGGCCCACGCTTGTGGCTCCCATGGATTTCCCACGAGCTCCAACAGGGAAAATTCCCCGCTGTGGACGCAGCTCAGGGACTGCAAAGGGAGGATGCAGTGCCCAGCTGTAATTAAAAACGCCTTCCTATTAGTCCGTGTAGCTGGAGCCAAAGGATCCGTGTTTTGATGCTGAAGGAGGCAGGAGCGGTAATTAATTAGCTGGATGAGCTTTTCCATTGCGCAGAGCCCGGTCCCATGACCCAAGACAGCTTTCATTGCGAGGCAAAGGGAAGATTTATTTATTAAAGCTTAAGGCAAAGGTACGGATAGATAGGTAAAAGTTTTGGAAACAACCTAAAATCCTTGTAGAGCGGAGCAGCCCGGGGAAGTGTTTACCCAATTTTCATGCAGAATTCCCTCCTTCCATCCCACCTCTGACCAACTCCAGACAGCCACCTGCCTAGACATGCTCCTTGGGGATTTTTCCCTCAATTCAAATGCAAATGCTATGCTGATCACTTGCTCCGGAGGTTGGAAGCCGCTCTGGAGCAGTTACATGAATGTTTTCCCCAGCAGCAGAGGTAATTTAGTTTTGCCCCCACGTTTGGCCACTTGCTCTTGGCATTGTCCCACGCAGTTCATTGCCCCCCAGTTGTGCTGAGGCAGCTCTTTGTGGAGACGTGAAAACATCCAAAATTAAAAAAAACCCAACCTGACTGCTGCTCCAAAGAATTTTCCCTGACCCAGTTCATCACAGAGCCCCACGAGCAGTTACAGCAGCACCTGGAAACAGGAGGTAAACCGAGTGTAGGGATGGGAACAGGACACCTGGGTCAGGCAGGAAAGCAGGAACTTCTCAAATTTGATTTTTGTTTTTGCTGGAAAAGATGTTGTATAAATACATCTCCAGGTTGTGGCTGTACAGGCTGTACCTGTGCATCCAGAGGCAATAAAATTGGTGTAGGTCAGGGTTGGGAATGCAGCTTTTCTGTTGAACACAAGACGCAGAATCCATACAGGATTAAGAGACAACTGGAAGTGGCACTCAGTGCTCTGGTCTGGTGACAAGGTGGGGATTGGTCACAGGTTGGATTTGACCATCTTGGAGGTCTTTTCCAACCTCAGTGATCCTGTGACTCTCTGTTTTGCCCCTTTATTTCAGATTTGTGCCGTAGCAGGAGGATGGAGAAGCTGGCAGAAGTTAGAAGGGTGCAGGCAGGTGGTGTTTGCCCTGGCATAAAGCCCACCAGTACAAAGTTGATGTGTTGAAATGTTTTGAACAAACTGGAGCTGCCTTACACCTTTGTGTCTGATCCATGTGGCTGTGGCACTTTCAGGCAGGATCCTGGTGGTTTTTTCTAACCCGTGGCATGGATGTGTCGCTGCTTTTCCCTCATCACAGCTCTTTGCAGGAAGCTCCTGAGTTCCTGAGGGAGATATTTCCTTCCTGCCTTCATGGTTTGCAGCTGGGGCTGTTCTGTGTCACCAAAACTGGAGTTCAGAGCACAAAACCTTCTCCACACCATTCCTTGGCTCCTCACAGAGGCTGCACAAGACCTTTAGATTTGCCCTCATGACTGCAAGGAGGCTGCAAATGAGGGAATTTCTTGGACACACAATCTTTTGGGATAAATCTGCCCTTTCCTGCTGTCAGGATTTGGGATTCCTGAGGAAAAGGGAAGAGCGAGCTATCTCCCCAAAGGCTGAGGGAGGTGAAAGATGTGTCTGTTGTCGAGGTGAAGGGCAGAGGGGAAATGGGAGTTCATGCTCTTGAGCAGTAACTCGTGTATTCATTTACCCAAAACACAGGGCTCTGCAGCCCCTTCTTTGAAAACTGCTCCAGAAAGTCTGGTTGCTTCTGATGTTTCACTCTGCTGTGCAGCTCCTGGCCTGGCTTCTGGCTGGCAGATGTGGACAGAAGGACAGACAGGTTTGGGTTTGATGTGCACCAGAACCAGAGCCTCTCCTGTGAGGCTGCTCTGAGCAGATGCAGAGCTGAGGGACCAGACAGTGGCTGTCAGAGAGCAATTACTGTCAGAGACCAGATTTGCAGATGTAATTAGTTAATGCCTAAACAAAATGAGTTAGAGCCTAGTTAGAGCAGCATGCTGTGTCTGAGGAGGGGTAGAAGGCGATGCCTTTGGACATGCCTTGGAAAAGGGTTTTTATTTTTTTTTTCTGAAAAAGTGAGCTGCTGGCTCAGTACAAAGCATGGTGTTTATTGAATAAATGTCAAAATCTGTGAAAGCACAGGCCCAGAGACCGAAGCAGTGTGAGGTGCACAACTGGAGGATTGTTTCCAAGCACAAGGGCTCTAAGTCTGAGCCCTGCAAAAAGCTGGATTAGGTGCATTTTCTGGAGAGGTACCTGGGGTATATCCACAGTCCCAGCGCTTGAAGAGGCAAGTCTGAGTGTGAGTGTGAGCATTAGGCCTGCAAAGTGTCTTTAATGATGAAATTTGGACACACAAGTCAACACACAATTACTTTTGCTTCTCTTTTCCTCTACTTTTTATTTTTGTTTCATGATTAGCTAAAGGTACCTAGAGGATGCTTTGTTCTGCTGTAGCTCCCTTTCCCTCATTCAAACCAACTTTGTGTGCTTTCCTGGACAGCAACCAAGCCTATATTTGTGCCAGCACCCCAAGCTTGTGCTGACTTGTTCCATTGTGGCAAAAACTGCTAATGAGTGCAAATGTGTTCCTGGAAAACCCTTGATGCTGGGGAGGCATCTCTGTCAGGAACGATGCTCCTGGCTATGAAATAGCTGAACACCTGTTCCTTGCTTAGTGCAAAACCCCCCAAAAACCAACAAAAACCCCTAAAACCCTCAGGAGCTCTGCTCCCTCTTTAATTTCTGAGTGTCCCCTCTCTGCAAGGCCTGCTGTTCAAACTCAGGCTTTTTTTTTTTTTCATGCCAATCACTCAAAATTGCCACATTCCTTTATCCACTCTGGAACAAACCCTGCTCTGCTGTTCTCACGTGTAAAGGGCCGTCATGATACAAAAGATTGAGGGTTGACCATTAAAAATCCTTTCCTGCAGGACCCAGAAGGAGGCAAACTGATATTTGGAAAGCTGTTTGGCTTGGTGACACAAGGGGTTTTGTTTTAATGCTGGCCTCTAATCACCTGAGTCCTGCCTAATCAAAACTGAGAACTGGGCTGTATTTATGGCTTAGATATATTTGTTGTTTGCTTGGAGTAGGATTATTCTGCAGTTTCTGTCACAGCTTGGAGCCACCTGGCATAGTGGAAGGTGCCCATGGCAGGAAGTTGGAATTAGATGATCTTTAGGGCTCCTTCCAACCCAAACCATTCTCTGATTTTATGGGAATCTGTTCATCTTTGTGGGAACTGATCTGGGGTGGAAGAGAGTAGGGGCAGGAAAAAGTAACCCTGAACAGCTTTGTATTCATCTTAAAAACAACAAAAACAACAACAAAAATACCCAACAAGAAAACCTCCCACAACACCACCCCCCAAAAAAAAAACAAACAAAAACCTCCCTGCCTAACAACTGCAAAATTTTCAAGCAAATAAAAAGCCCTCCCCACTTAGAGAGTCAGGCTTGTATCAGCTGCTCTCACTGAGCAGTGGAGGAGCTGGCCTGTCCCCACACAAACTCACAGCTGGCTCTTCCTTTCTGCAGTTATTTTGCCATCTGTGTGGTGGTTTTAATTTATTTATTTTTTAAACAGCACATGAGTTGCATCGCCTTCAGCTTTGAAGGTTTTGCTGATAATCAGAATTGACTTTCATCTCTGTCTGAATCTTGAAGGAGATGAAGATTAAAGGCTCTCCTGAGCACTGGAATCATTTGGCAGCTCTGGTTCATCTCAGGGATCCCTAACTCCTCCAGGGCTGGGAACAAACAGTTCTTGACTGTTTTCAAGATCTATCTCTACCAGGCACTTCATCATTTTGACTTTATAATACATGTGTTCACAGAAATATATAGAACCATTTTAATAGCTTCAAGCTGTTCTAGGTTGATCTACCCTGGTAGGTACTGGCAAAATCTGAATCTATTACTTCATGAGCTGTTGTTCAAGAGACCTGGATGGGTCAGAGGACTGGAAATGGAAAATAGTTTGGTTGTTTTTCTTTTTCTTGGGTTCTGGTGTGAATTTGAATAGCAGGCAGCCTGAATATTGCAAATAATGAGATGAGTTCAAGGTGTTTCAGATGAATTTTTAGGGAGCTGAAGAATCATATGGATTAGCTGTGTGGAGCAGGATGTAGGATTTTCCTTCTCTTCTGTCTTTGGCAGAAAGAGTTGATCAGAACTGTACTGGAGAGTAATGAAAAAAAAAACAAGAGAGAAAAAGGAAAAGAGAGAACAGCTGTTTACAGTGATTAGGAACGGGGTGGAAGGCAGGCAGTGCTTCAGGATGTTTGCCCAGCCTGGAAAATGTGCACAGTTCGGTTTTTTGCAGCTCATTGTCAGAAAAACGTGTCCTAAATGTGGCAGAGAGGGCAGGGGTGGGGCAGGGAGCCTGGTGCCAGCTCCTGTGCCCTGCTCAGTGTGCAGTGAAGGGATTTCAGAGCTGACACCCCAGAGCAAAGCACTGCTCCCCTACAGGCTCTGACCTGATGCCACAACCTGGCAGCCAAAATCCCCCAGCAAACTTTGCAGAGACCACAATTTCAGTGTGAAAGCAGCCTGATGCAGCCACCTCTGAGGGAGAGCTTAGAGAGTGGCACTCGAGCACAAATATTTGCACGTTACAGCTTTAAACTGTTCTCAGCAGAAGAATAATTATCTAATAGTTAACACACTCCAGCTTGGAAGTGGGAAGTCAAATCCTTTTTGCCTGCTGTTACCTTAGTTACCCTGTCTGTACGTTGGGGATAAAATGAGAACCCCCTACAACAGACCTGGGGAGCTGTTGCAAGTGTTAATAAACGTTTGCACAGCTCTTTAAAGTTCTCTGACTAAAGTAATTCTGAACTTGTGAAGTGTTAAAGTCTTTTTGTAGACTTGGCTGCAGTCGAAGATGACTGGAATAGAAGAAGCTGAGTCCTGATTTTGCGAAACTATTGCAAGCAGAATTTGAAAGAGGATGGTTATGTTAAACTGTAAAAAAATCAAAGATTTTATATATTTAGAGAAAGGCAGATCTTGTGATATTGACATAATATTCCATTTTTCCCCCGTTTTGCCGAGCCAAAACACCCTTTTTCTTGGTAGAAATTCTGAGAAATATACTTTTATCTTGCATTTAAAATGTGCTTTAGCTATTACCCTTTACAGACCATCAGAAGTACAGAGATGTCTCCCATAGCAGCTGTTCAAGAGACTTACAGGGAGAAGAATTCACAATTAGTTCACATAATCTCAGAATGAGACCCAGAACACCCTTTGCCTGCCCTGTTTGTCTCTCTTTTTTTAAAATTTTATATGAAAAACTCCAAGCTAGGCAGTGACTGTTACCTCCCTGAGGATGTTTAGTGTCTAGAGAGCCTCACTCTTGGCTTTTTCATGGTGCTGTGTTAAAAATGTTTCATAATAATAAAGCTCCCAGAGTTAATGGTAAGGCAAGAAGATTTGAAGTTCCTGGACCATAACTGGTTTTCATCCTGCTCTGCAGTAGCCAGGGGCAACAGAGCCTCCAGGCCAAGCTGTAGCATCATTTACACCCAGACAGCTTCAGACAGTCAGGGACTGGGTGATGTAGGTCTAATATCACCAAAGTGGACAAAACCAAAGCCAGGCAGTTGATTTTTATAATCCCTTTAATATCTATAATCTAATTTTATAGAGATTTATAGATACATTATATAATTTATTATTTTATAT